>NW_027480298.1:0-25642 GCF_051014685.1 Ptiloglossa arizonensis
CAATCCGTTCGCGAGATGTGGCAGTTTGGAGGTAAGAAACGCTTGAGAAACTCAAAATTTTCGCAGTTCCGATGCTCGAACGAATAACTAGAACGGCCCAGGGGAAAAGTGCGCATACCGTTGTAATCGGCGAGTTCTACTTTCAGAAGCAACAGAAATTTTGCGGATTGGTCAATCCGTTCGCGAGATATGGCAGTTTGGAGGTAAGAAACGCTTGAGAAACTCAAAATTTTCGCAGTTCAGATGCTCGAAACGAATGACTAGAACGGCCTAGGGGAAAACTACACATACCGTTGCAATCGGGCGAGTTTCTACTTTCAGATGCAACAGAAAATTATGCGGATTGGTCAATCCGTTCGCGAGATACAGCGTTTGGATGTAAGAAACGCTTGAGAAACTCAAAATTTTCGCAGTTCCGATGCTCGAACGAATAACTAGAACGGCCCAGGGGAAAAGTGCGCATACCGTTGTAATCGGGCGAGTTTCTACTTTCAGAAGCAACAGAATTTTGCGGATTGGACATTCCGTTCGCGAGATATGGCAGTTTGGAGGTAAGAACGCTTGAGAAACTCAAAATTTCGCAGTTCTGATGCTCGAAACGAATGACTAGAACGGCCCAGGGGAAAAGTGCGCATACCGTTGTAATCGGGCGAGTTTCTACTTTCAAATGCAACAGAAATTTTGCGGATTGGTCAATCCGTTCGCGAGATGTGGCAGTTTGAAGGTAAGAAACGCTTGAGAAACTCAAATTTCGCAGTTTTATGCTCGAAACGAATAACTAGAACGGCCCAGGGGAAAAGTGCGCATACCGTTGTAATCGGGCGAGTTTCTACTTTCAATGCAACAGAAATTTTGCGGATTGGTCAATCCGTTCGCGAGATGTGGCAGTTTGAAGGTAAGAAACGCTTGAGAAACTCAAAATTTTCGCAGTTCTGATGCTCGAACGAATGGCTAGAACGGCCTAGGGGAGAAGTACGCATACCGTTCTAATCGGGCGAGTTTCTACTTTCAGATGCAACAGAAATCATGCGGATTGGTCAATCCGTTCGCGAGATATGGCCGTTTGATGTAAGAAACGCTTGAGAAACTAAAAATTTTCGCAGTTCTGATGATCGAAACGAATAACTAGAACGGCCTAGGGGAAAAGTGCGCATACTGTTGTAAACGGGCGAGTTTCTACTTTCAGATGCAACAGAAATTTTGCGGATTGATCAATCCCTTCGCGAGATATGGCAGTTTGGAGATAAGAAACGCTTTAGAAACTCAAAATTTTCGCAGTTTTATGCTCGAAACGAATAACTAGAACGGCCCAGGGGAAAGTGCGCATACCGTTGTAATCGGGCGAGTTTCTACTTTCAAATGCAACAGAAATTTTGCGGATTGGTCAATCCGTTCGCGAGATGTGGCAGTTTGGAGGTAAGAAACGCTTGAGAAACTCAAATTTTCGCAGTTCCGATGCTCGAAACGAATAACTAGAACGGCCCAGGGGAAAGTGCGCATACCGTTGTAATCGGGCGAGTTTCTACTTTTCAGAAGCAACAGAAATTTTGCGGATTGGTCAATCCGTTCGCGAGATATGGCAGTTTGGAGGTAAGAAACGCTTGAGAAACTCAAAATTTTCGCAGTTAGATGCTCGAAACGAATGACTAGAACGGCCTAGGGAAACTACACATACCGTTGCAATCGGGCGAGTTTCTACTTTCAGATGCAACAGAAATTATGCGGATTGGTCAATCGTTCGCGAGATACAGCCGTTTGATGTAAGAAACGCTTGAGAAACTCAAATTTTCGCAGTTCGATGCTCGAAACGAATGACTAGAACGGCCCAGGGGAAAGTGCGCATACCGTTGTAATCGGGCGAGTTTCTACTTTCAAATGCAACAGAAATTTGCGGATTGGTCAATCCGTTCGCGAGATGTGGCAGTTTGAAGGTAAGAAACGCTTGAGAAACTCAAATTTTCGCAGTTTTATGCTCGAAACGAATAACTAGAACGGCCCAGGGGAAAAGTGCGCACACGTTGTAATCGGGCGAGTTTCTACTTTCAAATGCAACAGAAATTTTGCGGATTGGTCAATCCGTTCGCGAGATGTGGCAGTTTGAAGGTAAGAAACGCTTGAGAAACTCAAAATTTTCGCAGTTCTGATGCTCGAAACGAATAACTAGAACGGCCCAGGGAAAAGTGCGCATACCGTTGTAATCGGGCGAGTTTCTACTTTCAAATGCAACAGAAATTTTGCGGATTGGTCAATCCGTTCGCGAGATGTGGCAGTTTGAAGGTAAGAAACGCTTGAGAAACTCAAAATTTCGCAGTTCTGATGCTCGAAACGAATAACTAGAACGGCCCAGGGGAAAAGTGCGCATACCGTTGTAATCGGGCGAGTTTCTACTTTCAGAAGCAACAGAAATTTTGCGGATTGGTCAATCCGTTCGCGAGATATGGCAGTTTGGAGGTAAGAAACGCTTGAGAAACTCAAAATTTTCGCAGTCTGATGCTCGAAACGAATAACTAGAACGGCCTAGGGGAAAACTACACCCACCGTTGTAATCGGGCGAGTTTCTACTTTCAGATGCAACAGAAATCATGCGGATTGGTCAATCCGTTCGCGAGATATGGCCATTTGGATGTAAGAAACGCTTGAGAACTCAAAATTTTCGCAGTTCTGATGATCGAAACGAATAACTAGAACGGCCTAGGGAAAAGTGCGCATACTGTTGTAAACGGACGAGCTTCTACTTTCAGATGCAACAGAAATTTTGCGGATTGATCAATCCGTTCGCGAGATATGGCAGTTTGGAGATAAGAAACGCTTTAGAAACTCAAAATTTTCGCAGTTTTATGCTCGAAACGAATAACTAGAACGGCCCAGGGGAAAAGTGCGCATACCGTTGTAATCGGGCGAGTTTCTACTTTCAAATGCAACAGAAATTTTGCGGATTGGTCAAACCGTTCGCGAGATGTGGCAGTTTGGAGGTAAGAACGCTTGAGAAACTCAAATTTTCGCAGTTCTGATGTTCGAAACGAATAACTAGAACGGCCCAGGGGAAAAGTGCGCATACCGTTGTAATCGGGCGAGTTTCTACTTTCAGAAGCAACAGAAACTTTGCGGATTGGTCAATCCGTTCGCGAGATATGGCAGTTTGAGGTAAGAAACGCTTGAGAAACTCAAAATTTTCGCAGTTCAGATGCTCGAAACGAATGACTAGAACGGCCTAGGGGAAAACTACACATACCGTTGCAATCGGGCGAGTTTCTACTTTCAGATGCAACAGAAATTATGCGGATTGGTCAATCCGTTCGCGAGATATGGCAGTTTGGAGATAAGAAACGCTTTAGAAACTCAAAATTTTCGCAGTTCCGATGCTCGAAACGAATAACTAGAACGGCCCAGGGGAAAAGTGCGCATACCGTTGTAATCGGGCGAGTTTCTACATTCAGAAGCAACAGAAACTTTGCTGATTGGTCAATCCGTTCGCGAGATATGGCAGTTGGAGGTAAGAAACGCTTGAGAACTCAAAATTTTCGCAGTTCTGATGCTCGAAACGAATGACTAGAACGCCTAGGGGAAAAGTGCGCATACTGTTGTAAACGGGCGAGTTTCTACTTTCAATGCAACAGAAATTTTGCGGATTGATCAATCCTTCGCGAGATATGGCAGTTTGGAGATAAGAAACGCTTTAGAAACTCAAAATTTTCGCAGTTTTATGCTCGAAACGAATAACTAGAACGGCCCAGGGGAAAAGTGCGCATACCTTTGTAATCGGGCGAGTTTCTACTTCAGAAGCAACAGAAATTTTGCGGATTGGTCATTCCGTTCGCGAGATATGGCAGTTTGGAGGTAAGAAAACGCTTGAGAAACTCAAAATTTTCGCAGTTCTGATGCTCGAAACGAAGACTAGAACGGCCCAGGTAAAAGTGCGCATACCGTTGTAATCGGCCGAGTTTCTACTTTCAATGCAACAGAAATTTTGCGGATTGGTCAATCCGTTCGCGAGATGTGGCAGTTTGAAGGTAAGAAACGCTTGAGAAACTCAAAATTTTCGCAGTTTTATGCTCGAAACGAATAACTAGAACGGCCCAGGGGAAAAGTGCGCACACCGTTGTAATCGGGCGAGTTTCTACTTTCAAATGCAACAGAAATTTTGCGGATTGGTCAATCCGTTCGCGAGATGTGGCAGTTTGAAGGTAAGAAACGCTTGAGAAACTCAAAATTTTCGCAGTTCTGATGCTCGAAACGAATAACTAGAACGGCCCAGGGGAAAAGTGCGCATACCGTTGTAATCGGGCGAGTTTCTACTTTCAAATGCAACAGAAATTTTGCGGATTGGTCAATCCGTTCGCGAGATGTGGCAGTTTGAAGGTAAGAAACGCTTGAGAAACTCAAAATTTTCGCAGTTCTGATGCTCGAAACGAATAACTAGAACGGCCCAGGGGAAAAGTGCGCATACCGTTGTAATCGGGCGAGTTTCTACTTTCAGAAGCAACAGAAATTTTGCGGATTGGTCAATGCGTTCGCGAGATATGGCAGTTTGGAGGTAAGAAACGCTTGAGAAACTCAAAATTTTCGCAGTTCTGATGCTCGAAACGAATGGCTAGAACGGCCTAGGGGAGAAGTACGCATACCGTTCTAATCGGGCGAGTTTCTACTTTCAGATGCAACAGAAATCATGCGGATTGGTCAATCCGTTCGCGAGATATGGCCGTTTGAATGTAAGAAACGCTGAGAAACTCAAAATTTTCGCAGTTCTGATGCTCGAAACGAATAACTAGAACGGCCCAGGGAAAAGTGCGCATACCGTTGTAATCGGGCGAGTTTCTACTTTCAAATGCAACAGAAATTTTGCGGATTGGTCAATCCGTTCGCGAGATGTGGCAGTTTGAAGGTAAGAAACGCTTGAGAAACTCAAAATTTTCGCAGTTCTGATGATCGAAACGAATAACTAGAACGGCCTAGGGGAAAAGTGCGCATACTGTTGTAAACGGGCGAGTTTCTACTTTCAGATGCAACAGAAATTTTGCGGATTGATCAATCCCTTCGCGAGATATGGCAGTTTGGAGATAAGAAACGCTTTAGAAACTCAAAATTTTCGCAGTTTTATGCTCGAAACGAATAACTAGAACGGCCCAGGGGAAAGTGCGCATACCGTTGTAATCGGGCGAGTTTCTACTTTCAGAAGCAACAGAAATTTTGCGGATTGGTCAATCCGTTCGCGAGATATGGCAGTTTGGAGGTAAGAAACGCTTGAGAAACTCAAAATTTTCGCAGTTCCGATGCTCGAAACGAATAACTAGAACGGCCCAGGGGAAAAGTGCGCATACCGTTGTAATCGGGCGAGTTTCTACTTTCAGAAGCAACAGAAATTTTGCGGATTGGTCAATCCGTTCGCGAGATATGGCAGTTTGGAGGTAAGAAACGCTTGAGAAACTCAAAATTTTCGCAGTTCAGATGCTCGAAACGAATGACTAGAACGGCCTAGGGAAAACTACACATACCGTTGCAATCGGGCGAGTTTCTACTTTCAGATGCAACAGAAATTATGCGGATTGGTCAATCCGTTCGCGAGGTACAGCCGTTTGGATGTAAGAAACGCTTGAGAAACTCAAATTTTCGCAGTTCCGATGCTCGAAACGAATAACTAGAACGGCCCAGGGGAAAAGTGCGCATACCGTTGTAATCGGGCGAGTTTCTACTTTCAGAAGCAACAGAAATTTTGCGGATTGGTCAATCCGTTCGCGAGATATGGCAGTTTGGAGGTAAGAAACGCTTGAGAAACTCAAAATTTTCGCAGTTCAGATGCTCGAAACGAATGACTAGAACGGCCTAGGGGAAAACTACACATACCGTTGCAATCGGGCGAGTTTCTACTTTCAGATGCAACAGAAATTATGCGGATTGGTCAATCCGTTCGCGAGATACAGCCGTTTGGATGTAAGAAACGCTTGAGAAACTCAAAATTTTCGCAGTTCCGATGCTCGAAACGAATAACTAGAACGGCCCAGGGGAAAAGTGCGCATACCGTTGTAATCGGGCGAGTTTCTACTTTCAGAAGCAACAGAAATTTTGCGGATTGGACATTCCGTTCGCGAGATATGGCAGTTTGGAGGTAAGAAACGCTTGAGAAACTCAAAATTTTCGCAGTTCTGATGCTCGAAACGAATGACTAGAACGGCCCAGGGGAAAAGTGCGCATACCGTTGTAATCGGCCGAGTTTCTACTTTCAAATGCAACAGAAATTTTGCGGATTGGTCAATCCGTTCGCGAGATGTGGCCGTTTGAATGTAAGAAACGCTTGAGAAACTAAAAATTTTCGCAGTTCTGATGATCGAAACGAATAACTAGAACGGCCTAGGGGAAAAGTGCGCATACTGTTGTAAACGGGCGAGTTTCTACTTTCAGATGCAACAGAAATTTTGCGGATTGATCAATCCCTTCGCGAGATATGGCAGTTTGGAGATAAGAAACGCTTTAGAAACTCAAAATTTTCGCAGTTTTATGCTCGAAACGAATAACTAGAACGGCCCAGGGGGAAAGTGCGCATACCGTTGTAATCGGGCGAGTTTCTACTTTCAGAAGCAACAGAAATTTTGCGGATTGGTCAATCCGTTCGCGAGATATGGCAGTTTGGAGGTAAGAAACGCTTGAGAAACTCAAAATTTTCGCAGTTCCGATGCTCGAAACGAATAACTAGAACGGCCCAGGGGAAAAGTGCGCATACCGTTGTAATCGGGCGAGTTTCTACTTTCAGAAGCAACAGAAATTTTGCGGATTGGTCAATCCGTTCGCGAGATATGGCAGTTTGGAGGTAAGAAACGCTTGAGAAACTCAAAATTTTCGCAGTTCAGATGCTCGAAACGAATGACTAGAACGGCCTAGGGGAAAACTACACATACCGTTGCAATCGGGCGAGTTTCTACTTTCAGATGCAACAGAAATTATGCGGATTGGTCAATCCGTTCGCGAGATACAGCCGTTTGGATGTAAGAAACGCTTGAGAAACTCAAAATTTTCGCAGTTCCGATGCTCGAAACGAATAACTAGAACGGCCCAGGGGAAAAGTGCGCATACCGTTGTAATCGGGCGAGTTTCTACTTTCAGAAGCAACAGAAATTTTGCGGATTGGTCAATCCGTTCGCGAGATATGGCAGTTTGGAGGTAAGAAACGCTTGAGAAACTCAAAATTTTCGCAGTTCAGATGCTCGAAACGAATGACTAGAACGGCCTAGGGGAAAACTACACATACCGTTGCAATCGGGCGAGTTTCTACTTTCAGATGCAACAGAAATTATGCGGATTGGTCAATCCGTTCGCGAGATACAGCCGTTTGGATGTAAGAAACGCTTGAGAAACTCAAAATTTTCGCAGTTCCGATGCTCGAAACGAATAACTAGAACGGCCCAGGGGAAAAGTGCGCATACCGTTGTAATCGGGCGAGTTTCTACTTTCAGAAGCAACAGAAATTTTGCGGATTGGACATTCCGTTCGCGAGATATGGCAGTTTGGAGGTAAGAAACGCTTGAGAAACTCAAAATTTTCGCAGTTCTGATGCTCGAAACGAATGACTAGAACGGCCCAGGGGAAAAGTGCGCATACCGTTGTAATCGGCCGAGTTTCTACTTTCAAATGCAACAGAAATTTTGCGGATTGGTCAATCCGTTCGCGAGATGTGGCCGTTTGAATGTAAGAAACGCTTGAGAAACTAAAAATTTTCGCAGTTCTGATGATCGAAACGAATAACTAGAACGGCCTAGGGGAAAAGTGCGCATACTGTTGTAAACGGGCGAGTTTCTACTTTCAGATGCAACAGAAATTTTGCGGATTGATCAATCCCTTCGCGAGATATGGCAGTTTGGAGATAAGAAACGCTTTAGAAACTCAAAATTTTCGCAGTTTTATGCTCGAAACGAATAACTAGAACGGCCCAGGGGGAAAGTGCGCATACCGTTGTAATCGGGCGAGTTTCTACTTTCAAATGCAACAGAAATTTTGCGGATTGGTCAATCCGTTCGCGAGATGTGGCAGTTTGGAGGTAAGAAACGCTTGAGAAACTCAAAATTTTCGCAGTTCCGATGCTCGAAACGAATAACTAGAACGGCCCAGGGGAAAAGTGCGCATACCGTTGTAATCGGGCGAGTTTCTACTTTCAGAAGCAACAGAAATTTTGCGGATTGGTCAATCCGTTCGCGAGATATGGCAGTTTGGAGGTAAGAAACGCTTGAGAAACTCAAAATTTTCGCAGTTCAGATGCTCGAAACGAATGACTAGAACGGCCTAGGGGAAAACTACACATACCGTTGCAATCGGGCGAGTTTCTACTTTCAGATGCAACAGAAATTATGCGGATTGGTCAATCCGTTCGCGAGATACAGCCGTTTGGATGTAAGAAACGCTTGAGAAACTCAAAATTTTCGCAGTTCCGATGCTCGAAACGAATAACTAGAACGGCCCAGGGGAAAAGTGCGCATACCGTTGTAATCGGGCGAGTTTCTACTTTCAGAAGCAACAGAAATTTTGCGGATTGGACATTCCGTTCGCGAGATATGGCAGTTTGGAGGTAAGAAACGCTTGAGAAACTCAAAATTTTCGCAGTTCTGATGCTCGAAACGAATGACTAGAACGGCCCAGGGGAAAAGTGCGCATACCGTTGTAATCGGGCGAGTTTCTACTTTCAAATGCAACAGAAATTTTGCGGATTGGTCAATCCGTTCGCGAGATGTGGCAGTTTGAAGGTAAGAAACGCTTGAGAAACTCAAAATTTTCGCAGTTTTATGCTCGAAACGAATAACTAGAACGGCCCAGGGGAAAAGTGCGCATACCGTTGTAATCGGGCGAGTTTCTACTTTCAAATGCAACAGAAATTTTGCGGATTGGTCAATCCGTTCGCGAGATGTGGCAGTTTGAAGGTAAGAAACGCTTGAGAAACTCAAAATTTTCGCAGTTCTGATGCTCGAAACGAATGGCTAGAACGGCCTAGGGGAGAAGTACGCATACCGTTCTAATCGGGCGAGTTTCTACTTTCAGATGCAACAGAAATCATGCGGATTGGTCAATCCGTTCGCGAGATATGGCCGTTTGAATGTAAGAAACGCTTGAGAAACTAAAAATTTTCGCAGTTCTGATGATCGAAACGAATAACTAGAACGGCCTAGGGGAAAAGTGCGCATACTGTTGTAAACGGGCGAGTTTCTACTTTCAGATGCAACAGAAATTTTGCGGATTGATCAATCCCTTCGCGAGATATGGCAGTTTGGAGATAAGAAACGCTTTAGAAACTCAAAATTTTCGCAGTTTTATGCTCGAAACGAATAACTAGAACGGCCCAGGGGGAAAGTGCGCATACCGTTGTAATCGGGCGAGTTTCTACTTTCAAATGCAACAGAAATTTTGCGGATTGGTCAATCCGTTCGCGAGATGTGGCAGTTTGGAGGTAAGAAACGCTTGAGAAACTCAAAATTTTCGCAGTTCCGATGCTCGAAACGAATAACTAGAACGGCCCAGGGGAAAAGTGCGCATACCGTTGTAATCGGGCGAGTTTCTACTTTCAGAAGCAACAGAAATTTTGCGGATTGGTCAATCCGTTCGCGAGATATGGCAGTTTGGAGGTAAGAAACGCTTGAGAAACTCAAAATTTTCGCAGTTCAGATGCTCGAAACGAATGACTAGAACGGCCTAGGGGAAAACTACACATACCGTTGCAATCGGGCGAGTTTCTACTTT
This sequence comes from Ptiloglossa arizonensis, assembly GCF_051014685.1. Lineage (NCBI taxonomy): Eukaryota > Metazoa > Arthropoda > Insecta > Hymenoptera > Colletidae > Ptiloglossa > Ptiloglossa arizonensis. The sequence continues at coordinate 9,715 of NW_027480298.1, forward strand.
CAGATGCAACAGAAATTATGCGGATTGGTCAATCCGTTCGCGAGATACAGCCGTTTGGATGTAAGAAACGCTTGAGAAACTCAAAATTTTCGCAGTTCCGATGCTCGAAACGAATGACTAGAACGGCCCAGGGGAAAAGTGCGCATACCGTTGTAATCGGGCGAGTTTCTACTTTCAAATGCAACAGAAATTTTGCGGATTGGTCAATCCGTTCGCGAGATGTGGCAGTTTGAAGGTAAGAAACGCTTGAGAAACTCAAAATTTTCGCAGTTTTATGCTCGAAACGAATAACTAGAACGGCCCAGGGGAAAAGTGCGCACACCGTTGTAATCGGGCGAGTTTCTACTTTCAAATGCAACAGAAATTTTGCGGATTGGTCAATCCGTTCGCGAGATGTGGCAGTTTGAAGGTAAGAAACGCTTGAGAAACTCAAAATTTTCGCAGTTCTGATGCTCGAAACGAATAACTAGAACGGCCCAGGGGAAAAGTGCGCATACCGTTGTAATCGGGCGAGTTTCTACTTTCAAATGCAACAGAAATTTTGCGGATTGGTCAATCCGTTCGCGAGATGTGGCAGTTTGAAGGTAAGAAACGCTTGAGAAACTCAAAATTTTCGCAGTTCTGATGCTCGAAACGAATAACTAGAACGGCCCAGGGGAAAAGTGCGCATACCGTTGTAATCGGGCGAGTTTCTACTTTCAGAAGCAACAGAAATTTTGCGGATTGGTCAATCCGTTCGCGAGATATGGCAGTTTGGAGGTAAGAAACGCTTGAGAAACTCAAAATTTTCGCAGTTCTGATGCTCGAAACGAATAACTAGAACGGCCTAGGGGAAAACTACACCCACCGTTGTAATCGGGCGAGTTTCTACTTTCAGATGCAACAGAAATCATGCGGATTGGTCAATCCGTTCGCGAGATATGGCCGTTTGGATGTAAGAAACGCTTGAGAAACTCAAAATTTTCGCAGTTCTGATGATCGAAACGAATAACTAGAACGGCCTAGGGGAAAAGTGCGCATACTGTTGTAAACGGACGAGCTTCTACTTTCAGATGCAACAGAAATTTTGCGGATTGATCAATCCGTTCGCGAGATATGGCAGTTTGGAGATAAGAAACGCTTTAGAAACTAAAAATTTTCGCAGTTTTATGCTCGAAACGAATAACTAGAACGGCCCAGGGGAAAAGTGCGCATACCGTTGTAATCGGGCGAGTTTCTACTTTCAAATGCAACAGAAATTTTGCGGATTGGTCAATCCGTTCGCGAGATGTGGCAGTTTGGAGGTAAGAAACGCTTGAGAAACTCAAAATTTTCGCAGTTCTGATGTTCGAAACGAATAACTAGAACGGCCCAGGGGAAAAGTGCGCATACCGTTGTAATCGGGCGAGTTTCTACTTTCAGAAGCAACAGAAACTTTGCGGATTGGTCAATCCGTTCGCGAGATATGGCAGTTTGGAGGTAAGAAACGCTTGAGAAACTCAAAATTTTCGCAGTTCAGATGCTCGAAACGAATGACTAGAACGGCCTAGGGGAAAACTACACATACCGTTGCAATCGGGCGAGTTTCTACTTTCAGATGCAACAGAAATTATGCGGATTGGTCAATCCGTTCGCGAGATATGGCAGTTTGGAGATAAGAAACGCTTTAGAAACTCAAAATTTTCGCAGTTCCGATGCTCGAAACGAATAACTAGAACGGCCCAGGGGAAAAGTGCGCATACCGTTGTAATCGGGCGAGTTTCTACATTCAGAAGCAACAGAAACTTTGCTGATTGGTCAATCCGTTCGCGAGATATGGCAGTTTGGAGGTAAGAAACGCTTGAGAAACTCAAAATTTTCGCAGTTCTGATGCTCGAAACGAATGACTAGAACGGCCTAGGGGAAAAGTGCGCATACTGTTGTAAACGGGCGAGTTTCTACTTTCAAATGCAACAGAAATTTTGCGGATTGATCAATCCCTTCGCGAGATATGGCAGTTTGGAGATAAGAAACGCTTTAGAAACTCAAAATTTTCGCAGTTTTATGCTCGAAACGAATAACTAGAACGGCCCAGGGGAAAAGTGCGCATACCATTGTAATCGGGCGAGTTTCTACTTTCAGAAGCAACAGAAATTTTGCGGATTGGTCATTCCGTTCGCGAGATATGGCAGTTTGGAGGTAAGAAACGCTTGAGAAACTCAAAATTTTCGCAGTTCTGATGCTCGAAACGAATGACTAGAACGGCCCAGGGTAAAAGTGCGCATACCGTTGTAATCGGCCGAGTTTCTACTTTCAAATGCAACAGAAATTTTGCGGATTGGTCAATCCGTTCGCGAGATGTGGCAGTTTGAAGGTAAGAAACGCTTGAGAAACTCAAAATTTTCGCAGTTTTATGCTCGAAACGAATAACTAGAACGGCCCAGGGGAAAAGTGCGCACACCGTTGTAATCGGGCGAGTTTCTACTTTCAAATGCAACAGAAATTTTGCGGATTGGTCAATCCGTTCGCGAGATGTGGCAGTTTGAAGGTAAGAAACGCTTGAGAAACTCAAAATTTTCGCAGTTCTGATGCTCGAAACGAATAACTAGAACGGCCCAGGGGAAAAGTGCGCATACCGTTGTAATCGGGCGAGTTTCTACTTTCAAATGCAACAGAAATTTTGCGGATTGGTCAATCCGTTCGCGAGATGTGGCAGTTTGAAGGTAAGAAACGCTTGAGAAACTCAAAATTTTCGCAGTTCTGATGCTCGAAACGAATAACTAGAACGGCCCAGGGGAAAAGTGCGCATACCGTTGTAATCGGGCGAGTTTCTACTTTCAGAAGCAACAGAAATTTTGCGGATTGGTCAATGCGTTCGCGAGATATGGCAGTTTGGAGGTAAGAAACGCTTGAGAAACTCAAAATTTTCGCAGTTCTGATGCTCGAAACGAATGGCTAGAACGGCCTAGGGGAGAAGTACGCATACCGTTCTAATCGGGCGAGTTTCTACTTTCAGATGCAACAGAAATCATGCGGATTGGTCAATCCGTTCGCGAGATATGGCCGTTTGAATGTAAGAAACGCTTGAGAAACTCAAAATTTTCGCAGTTCTGATGCTCGAAACGAATAACTAGAACGGCCCAGGGGAAAAGTGCGCATACCGTTGTAATCGGGCGAGTTTCTACTTTCAAATGCAACAGAAATTTTGCGGATTGGTCAATCCGTTCGCGAGATGTGGCAGTTTGAAGGTAAGAAACGCTTGAGAAACTCAAAATTTTCGCAGTTCTGATGATCGAAACGAATAACTAGAACGGCCTAGGGGAAAAGTGCGCATACTGTTGTAAACGGGCGAGTTTCTACTTTCAGATGCAACAGAAATTTTGCGGATTGATCAATCCCTTCGCGAGATATGGCAGTTTGGAGATAAGAAACGCTTTAGAAACTCAAAATTTTCGCAGTTTTATGCTCGAAACGAATAACTAGAACGGCCCAGGGGGAAAGTGCGCATACCGTTGTAATCGGGCGAGTTTCTACTTTCAGAAGCAACAGAAATTTTGCGGATTGGTCAATCCGTTCGCGAGATATGGCAGTTTGGAGGTAAGAAACGCTTGAGAAACTCAAAATTTTCGCAGTTCCGATGCTCGAAACGAATAACTAGAACGGCCCAGGGGAAAAGTGCGCATACCGTTGTAATCGGGCGAGTTTCTACTTTCAGAAGCAACAGAAATTTTGCGGATTGGTCAATCCGTTCGCGAGATATGGCAGTTTGGAGGTAAGAAACGCTTGAGAAACTCAAAATTTTCGCAGTTCAGATGCTCGAAACGAATGACTAGAACGGCCTAGGGGAAAACTACACATACCGTTGCAATCGGGCGAGTTTCTACTTTCAGATGCAACAGAAATTATGCGGATTGGTCAATCCGTTCGCGAGATACAGCCGTTTGGATGTAAGAAACGCTTGAGAAACTCAAAATTTTCGCAGTTCCGATGCTCGAAACGAATAACTAGAACGGCCCAGGGGAAAAGTGCGCATACCGTTGTAATCGGGCGAGTTTCTACTTTCAGAAGCAACAGAAATTTTGCGGATTGGTCAATCCGTTCGCGAGATGTGGCAGTTTGAAGGTAAGAAACGCTTGAGAAACTCAAAATTTTCGCAGTTCTGATGCTCGAAACGAATAACTAGAACGGCCCAGGGGAAAAGTGCGCATACCGTTGTAATCGGGCGAGTTTCTACTTTCAAATGCAACAGAAATTTTGCGGATTGGTCAATCCGTTCGCGAGATGTGGCAGTTTGAAGGTAAGAAACGCTTGAGAAACTCAAAATTTTCGCAGTTCTGATGCTCGAAACGAATAACTAGAACGGCCCAGGGGAAAAGTGCGCATACCGTTGTAATCGGGCGAGTTTCTACTTTCAGAAGCAACAGAAATTTTGCGGATTGGTCAATGCGTTCGCGAGATATGGCAGTTTGGAGGTAAGAAACGCTTGAGAAACTCAAAATTTTCGCAGTTCTGATGCTCGAAACGAATGGCTAGAACGGCCTAGGGGAGAAGTACGCATACCGTTCTAATCGGGCGAGTTTCTACTTTCAGATGCAACAGAAATCATGCGGATTGGTCAATCCGTTCGCGAGATATGGCCGTTTGAATGTAAGAAACGCTTGAGAAACTAAAAATTTTCGCAGTTCTGATGATCGAAACGAATAACTAGAACGGCCTAGGGGAAAAGTGCGCATACTGTTGTAAACGGGCGAGTTTCTACTTTCAGATGCAACAGAAATTTTGCGGATTGATCAATCCCTTCGCGAGATATGGCAGTTTGGAGATAAGAAACGCTTTAGAAACTCAAAATTTTCGCAGTTTTATGCTCGAAACGAATAACTAGAACGGCCCAGGGGGAAAGTGCGCATACCGTTGTAATCGGGCGAGTTTCTACTTTCAAATGCAACAGAAATTTTGCGGATTGGTCAATCCGTTCGCGAGATGTGGCAGTTTGGAGGTAAGAAACGCTTGAGAAACTCAAAATTTTCGCAGTTCCGATGCTCGAAACGAATAACTAGAACGGCCCAGGGGGAAAGTGCGCATACCGTTGTAATCGGGCGAGTTTCTACTTTCAGAAGCAACAGAAATTTTGCGGATTGGTCAATCCGTTCGCGAGATATGGCAGTTTGGAGGTAAGAAACGCTTGAGAAACTCAAAATTTTCGCAGTTCAGATGCTCGAAACGAATGACTAGAACGGCCTAGGGGAAAACTACACATACCGTTTCAATCGGGCGAGTTTCTACTTTCAGATGCAACAGAAATTATGCGGATTGGTCAATCCGTTCGCGAGATGTGGCAGTTTGAAGGTAAGAAACGCTTGAGAAACTCAAAATTTTCGCAGTTCTGATGCTCGAAACGAATAACTAGAGCGGCCCAGGGGAAAAGTGCGCATACCGTTGTAATCGGGCGAGTTTCTACTTTCAGAAGCAACAGAAATTTTGCGGATTGGTCAATGCGTTCGCGAGATATGGCAGTTTGGAGGTAAGAAACGCTTGAGAAACTCAAAATTTTCGCAGTTCTGATGCTCGAAACGAATAACTAGAACGGCCTAGGGGAAAACTACACCCACCGTTGTAATCGGGCGAGTTTCTACTTTCAGATGCAACAGAAATTTTGCGGATTGATCAATCCGTTCGCGAGATATGGCAGTTTGGAGATAAGAAACGCTTTAGAAACTCAAAATTTTCGCAGTTCCGATGCTCGAAACGAATAACTAGAACGGCCCAGGGGAAAAGTGCGCATACTGTTGTAATCGGGCGAGTTTCTACTTTCAGAAGCAACAGAAATTTTGCGGATTGGTCAATCCGTTCGCGAGATATGGCAGTTTGGAGGTAAGAAACGCTTGAGAAACTCAAAATTTTCGCAGTTCTGATGCTCGAAACGAATGACTAGAACGGCCTAGGGGAGAAGTACGCATACCGTTGTAATCGGGTGAATTTCTACTTTCAGATGCAACAGAAATCATGCGGATTGGTCAATCCGTTCGCGAGATATGGCAGTTTGGAGGTAAGAAACGCTTGAGAAACTCAAAATTTTCGCAGTTCTGATGATCGAAACGAATAACTAGAACGGCCTAGGGGAAAAGTGCGCATACTGTTGTAAACGGGCGAGTTTCTACTTTCAAATGCAACTGAAATTTTGCGGATTGGTCAATCCGTTCGCGAGATGTGGTAGTTTGGAGGTTAGAAACGCTTGAGAAACTCAAAATTTTCGCAGTTCTGATGCTCGAAACGAATAACTAGAACGGCCTGGGGGAAAAGTACGCATACCCATGTAATCGGGCGAGTTTCTACTTTCAGATGCAACAGAAATTTTGCGGATTGGTCGATCCGTTCGCGAGATGTGGCAGTTTGGAAGTAAGAAACGCTTGAGAAACTAAAAATTTTCGCAGTTCTGATGCTCGAAACGAATGACTAGTACAGCCTAGGGGAGAAGTACGCATACCTTTGTAATCGGGCGAGTTTCTACTTTCAGATGCAACAGAAATTTTGCGGATTGGTCAATCCGTTCGCGAGATATGGCCGTTTGAATGTAAGAAACGCTTGAGAAACTCAAAATTTTCGCAGTTCTGATGATCGAAACGAATAACTAGAACGGCCTAGGGGAAAAGTGCGCATACTGTTGTAAACGGGCGAGTTTCTACTTTCAGATGCAACAGAAATTTTGCGGATTGATCAATCCCTTCGCGAGATATGGCAGTTTGGAGATAAGAGACGCTTTAGAAATTCAAAATTTTCGCAGTTTTATGCTCGAAACGAATAACTAGAACGGCCCAGGGGAAAAGTGCGCATACCGTTGTAATCGGGCGAGATTCTACTTTCAAATGCAGCAGAAATTTTGCGGATTGGTCAATCCGTTCGCGAGATATGGCAGTTTGGAGGTAAGAAACGCTTGAGAAACTCAAAATTTTCGCAGTTCAGATGCTCGAAACGAATGACTAGAACGGCCTAGGGGAAAACTACACATACCGTTGCAATCGGGCGAGTTTCTACTTTCAGATGCAACAGAAATTATGCGGATTGGTCAATCCGTTCGCGAGATATAGCCGTTTGGATGTAAGAAACGCTTGAGAAACTCAAAATTTTCGCAGTTCTGATGCTCGAAACGAATAACTAGAACGGCCTAGGGGAAAAGTGCGCATACCGTTGTAATCGGGCGAGTTTCTACTTTCAGAAGCAACAGAAATTTTGCGGATTGGTCAATCCGTTCGCGAGATATGGCAGTTTGGAGGTAAGAAACGCTTGAGAAACTCAAAATTTTCGCAGTTCTGATGCTCGAAACGAATAACTAGAACGGCCTAGGGGAAAACTACACCCACCGTTGTAATCGGGCGAGTTTCTACTTTCAGATGCAACAGAAATCATGCGGATTGGTCAATCCGTTCGCGAGATATGGCCGTTTGGATGTAAGAAACGCTTGAGAAACTCAAAATTTTCGCAGTTCTGATGATCGAAACGAATAACTAGAACGGCCTAGGGGAAAAGTGCGCATACTGTTGTAAACGGACGAGCTTCTACTTTCAGATGCAACAGAAATTTTGCGGATTGATCAATCCGTTCGCGAGATATGGCAGTTTGGAGATAAGAAACGCTTTAGAAACTCAAAATTTTCGCAGTTTTATGCCCGAAACGAATAACTAGAACGGCCCAGGGGAAAAGTGCGCATACCGTTGTAATCGGGCGAGTTTCTACTTTCAATTGCAACAGAAATTTTGCGGATTGGTCAATCCGTTCGCGAGATGTGGCAGTTTGGAGGTAAGAAACGCTTGAGAAACTCAAAATTTTCGCAGTTCTGATGTTCGAAACGAATAACTAGAACGGCCCAGGGGAAAAGTGCGCATACCGTTGTAATCGGGCGAGTTTCTACTTTCAGAAGCAACAGAAACTTTGCGGATTGGTCAATCCGTTCGCGAGATATGGCAGTTTGGAGGTAAGAAACGCTTGGGAAACTCAAAATTTTCGCAGTTCAGATGCTCGAAACGAATGACTAGAACGGCCTAGGGGAAAACTACACATACCGTTGCAATCGGCGAGTTTCTACTTTCAGATGCAACAGAAATTATGCGGATTGGTCAATCCGTTCGCGAGATATGGCAGTTTGGAGATAAGAAACGCTTTAGAAACTCAAAATTTTCGCAGTTCCGATGCTCGAAACGAATAACTAGAACGGCCCAGGGGAAAAGTGCGCATACCGTTGTAATCGGGCGAGTTTCTACATTCAGAAGCAACAGAAACTTTGCTGACTGGTCAATCCGTTCGCGAGATATGGCAGTTTGGAGGTAAGAAACGCTTGAGAAACTCAAAATTTTCGCAGTTCTGATGCTCGAAACGAATGACTAGAACGGCCTAGGGGAAAAGTGCGCATACTGTTGTAAACGGGCGAGTTTCTACTTTCAAATGCAACAGAAATTTTGCGGATTGGTCAATCCGTTCGCGAGATGTGGCAGTTTGAAGGTAAGAAACGCTTGAGAAACTCAAAATTTTCGCAGTTCTGATGCTCGAAACGAATAACTAGAGCGGCCCAGGGGAAAAGTGCGCATACCGTTGTAATCGGGCGAGTTTCTACTTTCAGAAGCAACAGAAATTTTGCGGATTGGTCAATGCGTTCGCGAGATATGGCAGTTTGGAGATAAGAAACGCTTTAGAAACTCAAAATTTTCGCAGTTCCGATGCTCGAAACGAATAACTAGAACGGCCCAGGGGAAAAGTGCGCATACCGTTGTAATCGGGCGAGTTTCTACATTCAGAAGCAACAGAAACTTTGCTGATTGGTCAATCCGTTCGCGAGATATGGCAGTTTGGAGGTAAGAAACGCTTGAGAAACTCAAAATTTTCGCAGTTCTGATGCTCGAAACGAATGACTAGAACGGCCTAGGGGAAAAGTGCGCATACTGTTGTAAACGGGCGAGTTTCTACTTTCAAATGCAACAGAAATTTTGCGGATTGATCAATCCCTTCGCGAGATATGGCAGTTTGGAGATAAGAAACGCTTTAGAAACTCAAAATTTTCGCAGTTTTATGCTCGAAACGAATAACTAGAACGGCCCAGGGGAAAAGTGCGCATACCGTTGTAATCGGGCGAGTTTCTACTTTCAAATGCAACAGAAATTTTGCGGATTGGTCAATCCGTTCGCGAGATGTGGCAGTTTGAAGGTAAGAAACGCTTGAGAAACTCAAAATTTTCGCAGTTCTGATGCTCGAAACGAATAACTAGAGCGGCCCAGGGGAAAAGTGCGCATACCGTTGTAATCGGGCGAGTTTCTACTTTCAGAAGCAACAGAAATTTTGCGGATTGGTCAATGCGTTCGCGAGATATGGCAGTTTGGAGGTAAGAAACGCTTAAGAAACTCAAAATTTTCGCAGTTCTGATGCTCGAAACGAATGACTAGAACGGCCTAGGGGAGAAGTACGCATACCGTTCTAATCGGGCGAGTTTCTACATTCAGATGCAACAGAAATCATGCGGATTGGTCAATTCGTTCGCGAGATATGGCCGTTTGAATGTAAGAAACGCTTGAGAAACTCAAAATTTTCGCAGTTCTGATGATCGAAACGAATAACTAGAACGGCCTAGGGGAAAAGTGCGCATACTGTTCTAAACGGGCGAGTTTCTACTTTCAGATGCAACAGAAATTTTGCGGATTGATCAATCCCTTCGCGAGATATGGCAGTTTGGAGATAAGAAACGCTTTAGAAACTCAAAATTTTCGCAGATTTATTCTCGAAACGAATAACTAGAACGGCCCAGGGGAAAAGTGCGCATACCGTTGTAATCGGGCGAGATTCTACTTTCAAATGCAAAAGAAATTTTGCGGATTGGTCAATCCGTTCGCGAGATGTGGCAGTTTGGAGGTAAGAAACGCTTGAGAAACTCAAAATTTTCGCAGTTCCGATGCTCGAAACGAATAACTAGAACGGCCCAGGGGAAAAGTGCGCATACCGTTGTAATCGGGCGAGTTTCTACTTTCAGAAGCAACAGAAATTTTGCGGATTGGTCAATCCGTTCGCGAGATATGGCAGTTTGGAGGTAAGAAACGCTTGAGAAACTCAAAATTTTCGCAGTTCAGATGATCGAAACGAATAACTAGAACGGCCTAGGGGAAAAGTGCGCATACCGTTGTAATCGGGCGAGTTTCTACTTTCAGATGCAACAGAAATCATGCGGATTGGTCAATCCGTTCGCGAGATATGGCCGTTTGGATGTAAGAAACGCTTGAGAAACTCAAAATTTTCGCAGTTCTGATGATCGAAACGAATAACTAGAACGGCCTAGGGGAAAAGTGCGCATACTGTTGTAAACGGACGAGCTTCTACTTTCAGATGCAACAGAAATTTTGCGGATTGATCAATCCGTTCGCGAGATATGGCAGTTTGGAGGTAAGAAACGCTTGAGGAACTCAAAATTTTCGCAGTTCTGATGCTCGAAACGAATGACTAGAACGGCCCAGGGGAAAACTACACATACCGTTGCAATCGGGCGAGTTTCTACTTTCAGATGCAACAGAAATTATGCGGATTGGTCAATCCGTTCGCGAGATATGGCAGTTTGGATGTAAGAAACGCTTGAGAAACTCAAAATTTTCGCAGTGCAGATGCTCGAAACAAATAACTAGAACGGCCTAGGGGAAAACTACACCCACCGTTGTAATCGGGCGAGTTTCTACTTTCAGATGCAACAGAAATTTTGCGGATTGGTCAATCCGTTAGCGAGATATGGCAGTTTGGAGGTAACAAACGCTTGAGGAACTCAAAATTTTCGCAGTTCTGATGCGCGAAACGAATAACTAGAACGGCCTAGGGGAAAACTACACACACCGTTGTAATCGGTCGAGTTTCTACTTTCAGATGCAACAGAAATTTTGCGGATTGGTCAATCCGTTCGCGAGATATGGCAGTTTGGAGGTAAGAAACGCTTGAGGAACTCAAAATTTTCGCAGTTCTGATGCGCGAAACGAATAACTAGAACGGCCTAGGGGAAAACTACACACACCGTTGTAATCGGGCGAGTTTCTACTTTCAGATGCAACAGAAATCATGCGGATTGGTCAATCCGTTCGCGAGATATGGCCGTTTGGATGTAAGAAACGCTTGAGAAACTCAAAATTTTCGCAGTTCTGATGCTCGAAACGAATAACTAGAACGGCCTAGGGGAAAAGTGCGCATACTGTTGTAAACGGGCGAGTTTCTACTTTCAGATGCAGCAGAAATTTTGCGGATTGATCAATCCCTTCGCGAGATATGGCAGTTTGGAGATAAGAAACGCTTTAGAAACTCAAAATTTTCGCAGTTCCGATGCTCGAAACGAATAACTAGAACGGCCCAGGGGAAAAGTGCGCATACCGTTGTAATCGGGCGAGTTTGTACCTTCAAACGCAACAGAAATTTTGCGGATTGGTCAATCCGTTCGCGAGATATGGCAGTTTGGAGATAAGAAACGCTTTAGAAACTCAAAATTTTCGCAGATTTATTCTCGAAACGAATAACTAGAACGGCCCAGGGGAAAAGTGCGCATACCGTTGTAATCGGGCGAGATTCTACTTTCAAATGCAAAAGAAATTTTGCGGATTGGTCAATCCGTTCGCGAGATGTGGCAGTTTGGAGGTAAGAAACGCTTGAGAAACTCAAAATTTTCGCAGTTCCGATGCTCGAAACGAATAACTAGAACGGCCCAGGGGAAAAGTGCGCATACCGTTGTAATCGGGCGAGTTTCTACTTTCAGAAGCAACAGAAATTTTGCGGATTGGTCAATCCGTTCGCGAGATATGGCAGTTTGGAGGTAAGAAACGCTTGAGAAACTCAAAATTTTCGCAGTTCAGATGATCGAAACGAATAACTAGAACGGCCTAGGGGAAAAGTGCGCATACCGTTGTAATCGGGCGAGTTTCTACTTTCAGATGCAACAGAAATCATGCGGATTGGTCAATCCGTTCGCGAGATATGGCCGTTTGGATGTAAGAAACGCTTGAGAAACTCAAAATTTTCGCAGTTCTGATGATCGAAACGAATAACTAGAACGGCCTAGGGGAAAAGTGCGCATACTGTTGTAAACGGACGAGCTTCTACTTTCAGATGCAACAGAAATTTTGCGGATTGATCAATCCGTTCGCGAGATATGGCAGTTTGGAGGTAAGAAACGCTTGAGGAACTCAAAATTTTCGCAGTTCTGATGCTCGAAACGAATGACTAGAACGGCCCAGGGGAAAACTACACATACCGTTGCAATCGGGCGAGTTTCTACTTTCAGATGCAACAGAAATTATGCGGATTGGTCAATCCGTTCGCGAGATATGGCAGTTTGGATGTAAGAAACGCTTGAGAAACTCAAAATTTTCGCAGTGCAGATGCTCGAAACAAATAACTAGAACGGCCTAGGGGAAAACTACACCCACCGTTGTAATCGGGCGAGTTTCTACTTTCAGATGCAACAGAAATTTTGCGGATTGGTCAATCCGTTAGCGAGATATGGCAGTTTGGAGGTAACAAACGCTTGAGGAACTCAAAATTTTCGCAGTTCTGATGCGCGAAACGAATAACTAGAACGGCCTAGGGGAAAACTACACACACCGTTGTAATCGGTCGAGTTTCTACTTTCAGATGCAACAGAAATTTTGCGGATTGGTCAATCCGTTCGCGAGATATGGCAGTTTGGAGGTAAGAAACGCTTGAGGAACTCAAAATTTTCGCAGTTCTGATGCGCGAAACGAATAACTAGAACGGCCTAGGGGAAAACTACACACACCGTTGTAATCGGGCGAGTTTCTACTTTCAGATGCAACAGAAATCATGCGGATTGGTCAATCCGTTCGCGAGATATGGCCGTTTGGATGTAAGAAACGCTTGAGAAACTCAAAATTTTCGCAGTTCTGATGCTCGAAACGAATAACTAGAACGGCCTAGGGGAAAAGTGCGCATACTGTTGTAAACGGGCGAGTTTCTACTTTCAGATGCAGCAGAAATTTTGCGGATTGATCAATCCCTTCGCGAGATATGGCAGTTTGGAGATAAGAAACGCTTTAGAAACTCAAAATTTTCGCAGTTTTATGCTCGAAACGAATAACTAGAACGGCCCAGGGGAAAAGTGCGCATACCGTTGTAATCGGGCGAGTTTGTACCTTCAAACGCAACAGAAATTTTGCGGATTGGTCAATCCGTTCGCGAGATATGGCAGTTTGGAGGTAAGAAACGCTTGAGAAACTCAAAATTTTCGCAGTTCTGATGATCGAAACGAATAACTAGAACGGCCTAGGGGAAAACTACTGCTACCGTTGTAATCGGGCGAGTTTCTACTTTCAGATGCAACAGAAATTTTGCGGATTGATCAATCCGTTCGCGAGATATGGCAGTTTGGAGATAAGAAACGCTTTAGAAACTCAAAATTTTCGCAGTTCCGATGCTCGAAACGAATAACTAGAACGGCCCAGGGGAAAAGTACGCATACCTTTGTAATCGGGCGAGTTTCTACTTTCAGATGCAACAGAAATTTTGCGGATTGGTCAATCCGTTCGCGAGATATGGCCGTTTGAATGTAAGAAACGCTTGAGAAACTCAAAATTTTCGCAGTTCTGATGATCGAAACGAATAACTAGAACGGCCTAGGGGAAAAGTGCGCATACTGTTGTAAACGGGCGAGTTTCTACTTTCAGATGCAACAGAAATTTTGCGGATTGATCAATCCCTTCGCGAGATATGGCAGTTTGGAGATAAGAGACGCTTTAGAAATTCAAAATTTTCGCAGTTTTATGCTCGAAACGAATAACTAGAACGGCCCAGGGGAAAAGTGCGCATACCGTTGTAATCGGGCGAGATTCTACTTTCAAATGCAGCAGAAATTTTGCGGATTGGTCAATCCGTTCGCGAGATATGGCAGTTTGGAGGTAAGAAACGCTTGAGAAACTCAAAATTTTCGCAGTTCAGATGCTCGAAACGAATGACTAGAACGGCCTAGGGGAAAACTACACATACCGTTGCAATCGGGCGAGTTTCTACTTTCAGATGCAACAGAAATTATGCGGATTGGTCAATCCGTTCGCGAGATATAGCCGTTTGGATGTAAGAAACGCTTGAGAAACTCAAAATTTTCGCAGTTCTGATGCTCGAAACGAATAACTAGAACGGCCTAGGGGAAAAGTGCGCATACCGTTGTAATCGGGCGAGTTTCTACTTTCAGATGCAACAGAAATCATGCGGATTGGTCAATCCGTTCGCGAGATATGGCCGTTTGGATGTAAGAAACGCTTGAGAAACTCAAAATTTTCGCAGTTCTGATGATCGAAACGAATAACTAGAACGGCCTAGGGGAAAAGTGCGCATACTGTTGTAAACGGACGAGCTTCTACTTTCAGATGCAACAGAAATTTTGCGGATTGATCAATCCGTTCGCGAGATATGGCAGTTTGGAGATAAGAAACGCTTTAGAAACTCAAAATTTTCGCAGTTTTATGCCCGAAACGAATAACTAGAACGGCCCAGGGGAAAAGTGCGCATACCGTTGTAATCGGGCGAGTTTCTACTTTCAATTGCAACAGAAATTTTGCGGATTGGTCAATCCGTTCGCGAGATGTGGCAGTTTGGAGGTAAGAAACGCTTGAGAAACTCAAAATTTTCGCAGTTCTGATGTTCGAAACGAATAACTAGAACGGCCCAGGGGAAAAGTGCGCATACCGTTGTAATCGGGCGAGTTTCTACTTTCAGAAGCAACAGAAACTTTGCGGATTGGTCAATCCGTTCGCGAGATATGGCAGTTTGGAGGTAAGAAACGCTTGGGAAACTCAAAATTTTCGCAGTTCAGATGCTCGAAACGAATGACTAGAACGGCCTAGGGAAAACTACACATACCGTTGCAATCGGCGAGTTTCTACTTTCAGATGCAACAGAAATTATGCGGATTGGTCAATCCGTTCGCGAGATATGGCAGTTTGGAGATAAGAAACGCTTTAGAAACTCAAAATTTTCGCAGTTCCGATGCTCGAAACGAATAACTAGAACGGCCCAGGGGAAAAGTGCGCATACCGTTGTAATCGGGCGAGTTTCTACATTCAGAAGCAACAGAAACTTTGCTGACTGGTCAATCCGTTCGCGAGATATGGCAGTTTGGAGGTAAGAAACGCTTGAGAAACTCAAATTTTCGCAGTTCTGATGCTCGAAACGAATGACTAGAACGGCCTAGGGGAAAAGTTGCGCATACTGTTGTAAACGGGCGAGTTTCTACTTTCAGAAGCAACAGAAATTTTGCGGATTGGTCAATGCGTTCGCGAGATATGGCAGTTTGGAGATAAGAAACGCTTTAGAAACTCAAAATTTTCGCAGTTCCGATGCTCGAAACGAATAACTAGAACGGCCAGGGGAAAAGTGCGCATACCGTTGTAATCGGGCGAGTTTCTACATTCAGAAGCAACAGAAACTTTGCTGATTGGTCAATCCGTTCGCGAGATATGGCAGTTTGGAGGTAAGAAACGCTTGAGAAACTCAAAATTTTCGCAGTTCTGATGCTCGAAACGAATGACTAGAACGGCCTAGGGGAAAAGTGCGCATACTGTTGTAAACGGGCGAGTTTCTACTTTCAAATGCAACAGAAATTTTGCGGATTGATCAATCCCTTCGCGAGATATGGCAGTTTGGAGATAAGAAACGCTTTAGAAACTCAAAATTTGCGCAGTTTTATGCTCGAAACGAATAACTAGAACGGCCCAGGGGAAAAGTGCGCATACCGTTGTAATCGGGCGAGTTTCTACTTTCAAATGCAACAGAAATTTTGCGGATTGGTCAATCCGTTCGCGAGATGTGGCAGTTTGAAGGTAAGAAACGCTTGAGAAACTCAAAATTTTCGCAGTTCTGATGCTCGAAACGAATAACTAGAGCGGCCCAGGGGAAAAGTGCGCATACCGTTGTAATCGGGCGAGTTTCTACTTTCAGAAGCAACAGAAATTTTGCG
>NW_027480299.1:0-25534 GCF_051014685.1 Ptiloglossa arizonensis
TAACGTATACAGTATAACGTATAACGTATAACGTGTAACGTATAACGTATAACGTATAACGTATAACGTATATCGTACAAAGTTCAACGTATAACGTATAATGTATAACGTATAACGTATAACGTATAACGTATAAGGTATAACGTATAACGTATAACGTACAACGTTTAACGTATAACGTATAACGTAGAACGTATAACGTATAACGTATAACGTATAACGTATGACGTATAACGTATAACGTATAACGTATAACGTATAACGTATACAGTATAACGTATAACGTATAATGTGTAACGTATAACGTATAACGTATAACGTATAACGTATAACGTATAACGTATAACGTATAACGTATAACGTATAACGTATAACGTATAACGTATAACGTATAACGAATAACGTATAACGTATAACGTATAACGTACAACGTTTAACGTATAACGTATAACGTAGAACGTATAACGTATAACGTATAACGTATAACGTATAACGTATGACGTATAACGTATAACGTACAACGTTTAACGTATAACGTATAACGTATAACGTATAACGTATAACGTATAACGTATATCGTACAACGTTCAACGTATAACGTATAATGTATAACGTATAACGTATAACGTATAACGTATAAGGTATAACGTATAACGCATAACGTATAACGTATAACGTATAACGTATAACGTATAACGTATAACGTATAACGTATAACGTATAACCTATAACGTATAACGTATAACGTATACAGTATAACGTATAACGTATAACGTATAACGTATAACGTAGAACGTATAACGTATAACGTATAACGTATGACGTATAACGTATAACGTACAACGTTTAACGTATAACGTATAACGTATAACGTATAACGTATATCGTACAAAGTTCAACGTATAACGTATAATGTATAACGTACAACGTATAACGTATAACGTATAAGGTATAACGTATAACGTACAACGTTTAACGTATAACGTATAACGTATAACGTATAACGTATAACGTATAACGTATAACGTATAACGTATAACGTATAACGTATAGCGTGTAACGTATAACGTATAACGATTAACGTATAACGTATAACGTATAACGTATAACGTATCGCGTAGAACGTATAACGTATAACGTATAACGTATAACGTATGACGTATAACGTATAACGTACAACGTTTAACGTATAACGTATAACGTATAACGTATAACGTATATCGTACAACGTTCAACGTATAACGTATAATGTATAACGTATAACGTATAACGTATAACGTATAAGGTATAACGTAT
The DNA here is from genome assembly GCF_051014685.1 of Ptiloglossa arizonensis. Classification (NCBI taxonomy): domain Eukaryota; kingdom Metazoa; phylum Arthropoda; class Insecta; order Hymenoptera; family Colletidae; genus Ptiloglossa; species Ptiloglossa arizonensis. Next base: position 1,297 of record NW_027480299.1, read on the forward strand.
AACGTATAACGTATAACGTATAACGTATAACGTATAACGTATAACGTATAACGTATAACGTACAACGTTTAACGTATAACGTATAACGTATAACGTATAACGTATAACGTATAACGTACAACGTATAACGTATAACGTATTATATAACGTATAACGTATAACGTACAACGTTTAACGTATAACGTATAACGTATAACGTATAACGTATAACGTATAACGTATATCGTACAAAGTTCAACGTATAACGTATAATGTATAACGTACAACGTATAACGTATAACGTATAAGGTATAACGTATAACGTACAACGTTTAACGTATAACGTATAACGTATAACGTATAACGTATAACGTATAACGTATAACGTATAACGTATAACGTATAGCGTGTAACGTATAACGTATAACGATTAACGTATAACGTATAACGTATAACGTATAACGTATAACGTAGAACGTATAACGTATAACGTATAACGTATAACGTATGACGTATAACGTATAACGTACAACGTTTAACGTATAACGTATAACGTATAACGTATAACGTATATCGTACAACGTTCAACGTATAACGTATAATGTATAACGTATAACGTATAACGTATAACGTATAAGGTATAACGTATAACGTATAACGTATAACGTATAACGTATAACGTATAACGTATAACGTATAACGTATAACGTACAACGTTTAACGTATAACGTATAACGTATAACGTATAACGTATAACGTATAACGTACAACGTATAATGTATAACGTATTATATAACGTATAACGTATAACGTACAACGTTTAACGTATAACGTATAACATATAACGTATAACAAATAACGTATAACGTACAACGTATAACGTATAACGTATATCCTATAACACATAACGTATAATGTATAACGTGTAATATAACGTATAACGTATAACGTATAACGTATAACGTATAACGTATAACGTACAACGTTTAACGTATAACGTATAACGTAGAACGTATAACGTATAACGTATAACGTATAACGTATGACGTATAACGTATAACGTACAACGTTTAACGTATAATGTATAACGTAGAACGTATAACGTACAACGTATAACGTATAACGTATAACGTACAACGTAGAACGTATAACGTATTATATAACGTATAACGTATAACGTACAACGTTTAACGTATAACGTATAACATATAACGTATAACAAATAACGTATAACGTACAACGTATAACGTATAACGTATATCCTATAACACATAACGTATAATGTATAACGTGTAATATAACGTATAACGTATAACGTATAACGTATAACGTATAACGTAGAACGTATAACGTATAACGTATAACGTATGACGTATAACGTATAACGTACAACGTTTAACGTATAACGTATAACGTATAACGTATAACGTATAACGTATATCGTACAAAGTTCAACGTATAACGTATAATGTATAACGTACAACGTATAACGTATAACGTATAAGGTATAACGTATAACGTACAACGTTTAACGTATAACGTATAACGTATAACGTATAACGTATAACGTATAACGTATAACGTATAACGTATAACGTATAGCGTGTAACGTATAACGTATAACGATTAACGTATAACGTATAACGTATAACGTATAACGTATAACGTAGAACGTATAACGTATAACGTATAACGTATAACGTATGACGTATAACGTATAACGTACAACGTTTAACGTATAACGTATAACGTATAACGTATAACGTATATCGTACAACGTTCAACGTATAACGTATAATGTATAACGTATAACGTATAACGTATAACGTATAAGGTATAACGTATAACGTATAACGTATAACGTATAACGTATAACGTATAACGTATAACGTATAACGTATAACGTACAACGTTTAACGTATAACGTATAACGTATAACGTATAACGTATAACGTATAACGTACAACGTATAACGTATAACGTATTATATAACGTATAACGTATAACGTACAACGTTTAACGTATAACGTATAACATATAACGTATAACAAATAACGTATAACGTACAACGTATAACGTATAACGTATATCCTATAACACATAACGTATAATGTATAACGTGTAATATAACGTATAACGTATAACGTATAACGTATAACGTACAACGTTTAACGTATAACGTATAACGTAGAACGTATAACGTATAACGTATAACGTATAACGTATGACGTATAACGTATAACGTACAACGTTTAACGTATAATGTATAACGTAGAACGTATAACGTACAACGTATAACGTATAACGTATAACGTACAACGTACAACGTATAACGTATAACGTATATCCTATAACGCATAACGTATAACGTATAACGTATAACGTATAACGTATAACGTATAACGTATAACGTATAACGTATAACGTATAACGTATAACGTATAACGTATAACGTATGTCGTATAACGTATTACGTATAACGTATAACGTATAACGTATAACGTATAACGTATAATGTATAACGTATAACGTATAACGTATAACGTATAACGTATAACGTATAACGTATAACGTATAACGTATAACGTATAACGTATAACGTATAACGTATAACGTACAACGTATAACGTATAACGTATAACGTATAACGTATAACGTATATCCTATAACGCATAACGTATAACGTATAACGTATAACGTATAACGTATAACGTATAACGTATAACGTATAACGTATAACGTATAACGTATAACGTATAACGTATAACGTATAACGTATAACGTACAATGTATAACGTATAACGTATAACGTATATCCTATAACGCATAACGTATAACGTATAACGTATAACGTATAACGTATAACGTATAACGTATAACGTATAACGTATAACGTATAACGTATAACGTATAACGTATAACGTATGTCGTATAACGTATTACGTATAACGTATAACGTATAACGTATAACGTATAACGTATATTGTATAACGTATAACGTATAACGTATAACGTATAACGTATAACGTATAACGTATAACGTATAACGTATAACGTATAACGTATAACGTATAACGTATAACGTACAACGTATAACGTATAACGTATAACGTATAACGTATAACGTATATCCTATAACGCATAACGTATAACGTATAACGTATAACGTATAACGTATAACGTATAACGTATAACGTATAACGTATAACGTATAACGTATAACGTATAACGTATAACGTATAACGTACAACGTTTAACGTATACCGTATAACGAATAACGTATAACGTATATCGCATGACGTATAACATATAACGTATAACGTATAACGTATAACGTACAACGTATAACGTATAACGTATATCCTATAACGCATAACGTATAACGCATAACGTATAACGTATAACGTATAACGTATAACGTATAACGTATAACGTATAACGTATAACGTATAACGTATAACGTATAACGTGTAATGTATAACGTATAACGTATAACGTATAACGTATAACGTATAACGTATAACGTATAACGTATAACGTATAACGTATAACGTATAACGTATAACGTATAACGTATAACGTATGTCGTATAACGTATAACGTATAACGTATAACGTATAACGTATAACGTATAACGTATAACGTATAACGTATAACGTATAACGTATAACGTATAACGTATAACGTATAACGTATAACGTATAACGTATAACGTATAACGTATAACGTACAACGTATAACGTATAACGTATAACGTATAACGTATATCCTATAACGCATAACGTATAACGTATAACGTATAACGTATAACGTATAACGTATAACGTATAACGTATAACGTATAACGTATAACGTATAACGTATAACGTATAACGTATACAGTATAACGTATAACGTATAACGTATAACGTATAACGTATAACGTATAACGTATAACGTATAACGTATAACGTACAACGTCTAACGTATAACGTATAACGTATAACGTATAACGTACAATGTATAACGTATAACGTATAACGTATAACGTATAACGTATAACGTATAACGTATAACGTATAACGTATAACGTATAACGTATAACGTATAACGTATAACGTATAACGTATAACGTACAACGTATAATGTATAACGTATAACGTATAACGTATAACGTATATCCTATATCGCATAACGTATAACGTATAACGTATAACGTATAACGTATAACGTATAACGTATAACGTATAACGTATAACGTATAACGTATAACGTATACAGTATAACGTATAACGTATAACGTATAACGTATGACGTATAACGTATAACGTATAACGTACAACGTCTAACGTATAACGTATAACGTATAACGTAGAACGTATAACGTACAACTTATAACGTATAACGTACAACGTATAACGTATAACGTATATCCTATAACGCGTAACGTATAACGTATAACGTGAAACGTATAACGTATAACGTAAAACGTATAACGTATAACGAATAACGTATAACGTATAACGTATAACGTACAACGTTTAACGTATAACGTATAACGTAGAACGTATAACGTATAACGTATAACGTATAACGTATGACGTATAACGTATAACGTATAACGTATAACGTATAACGTATACAGTATAACGTATAACGTATAACGTGTAACGTATAACGTATAACGTATAACGTATAACGTATAACGTGTAACGTATAACGTATAACGTATAACGTATAACGTATAACGTATAACGTATAATGTATAACGTACAACGTATAACGTATAACGTATATCCTATAACGCATAACGTATAACGAATAACGTATAACGTATAACGTATAACGTATAACGTATAACGTATAACGTATAACGTATAACGTATAACGTATAACGTATAACGTATAACGTATAACGTATAACGTATAACGTATAACGTATAACGTATTACGTATATCCTATAACGCATAACGTATAACGTATAACGTATAACGTATAACGTATAACGTATAACGTATAACGTATAACGTATAACGTATAACGTATAACGTATAACGTATAACGTATACAGTATAACGTATAACGTATAACGTATAACGTATGACGTATAACGTATAACGTACAACGTTTAACGTATAACGTATAACGTATAACGTATAACGTATAACGTATATCGTACAAAGTTCAACGTATAACGTATAATGTATAACGTATAACGTATAACGTATAACGTATAAGGTATAACGTATAACGTATAACGTACAACGTTTAACGTATAACGTATAACGTAGAACGTATAACGTATAACGTATAACGTATAACGTATGACGTATAACGTATAACGTATAACGTATAACGTATAACGTATACAGTATAACGTATAACGTATAATGTGTAACGTATAACGTATAACGTATAACGTATAACGTATAACGTATAACGTATAACGTATAACGTATAACGTATAACGTATAACGTATAACGTATAACGTATAACGAATAACGTATAACGTATAACGTATAACGTACAACGTTTAACGTATAACGTATAACGTAGAACGTATAACGTATAACGTATAACGTATAACGTATAACGTATGACGTATAACGTATAACGTACAACGTTTAACGTATAACGTATAACGTATAACGTATAACGTATAACGTATAACGTATATCGTACAACGTTCAACGTATAACGTATAATGTATAACGTATAACGTATAACGTATAACGTATAAGGTATAACGTATAACGCATAACGTATAACGTATAACGTATAACGTATAACGTATAACGTATAACGTATAACGTATAACGTATAACCTATAACGTATAACGTATAACGTATACAGTATAACGTATAACGTATAACGTATAACGTATAACGTAGAACGTATAACGTATAACGTATAACGTATGACGTATAACGTATAACGTACAACGTTTAACGTATAACGTATAACGTATAACGTATAACGTATATCGTACAAAGTTCAACGTATAACGTATAATGTATAACGTACAACGTATAACGTATAACGTATAAGGTATAACGTATAACGTACAACGTTTAACGTATAACGTATAACGTATAACGTATAACGTATAACGTATAACGTATAACGTATAACGTATAACGTATAACGTATAGCGTGTAACGTATAACGTATAACGATTAACGTATAACGTATAACGTATAACGTATAACGTATCGCGTAGAACGTATAACGTATAACGTATAACGTATAACGTATGACGTATAACGTATAACGTACAACGTTTAACGTATAACGTATAACGTATAACGTATAACGTATATCGTACAACGTTCAACGTATAACGTATAATGTATAACGTATAACGTATAACGTATAACGTATAAGGTATAACGTATAACGTATAACGTATAACGTATAACGTATAACGTATAACGTATAACGTATAACGTATAACGTACAACGTTTAACGTATAACGTATAACGTATAACGTATAACGTATAACGTATAACGTACAACGTATAACGTATAACGTATTATATAACGTATAACGTATAACGTACAACGTTTAACGTATAACGTATAACGTATAACGTATAACGTATAACGTATAACGTATATCGTACAAAGTTCAACGTATAACGTATAATGTATAACGTACAACGTATAACGTATAACGTATAAGGTATAACGTATAACGTACAACGTTTAACGTATAACGTATAACGTATAACGTATAACGTATAACGTATAACGTATAACGTATAACGTATAACGTATAGCGTGTAACGTATAACGTATAACGATTAACGTATAACGTATAACGTATAACGTATAACGTATAACGTAGAACGTATAACGTATAACGTATAACGTATAACGTATGACGTATAACGTATAACGTACAACGTTTAACGTATAACGTATAACGTATAACGTATAACGTATATCGTACAACGTTCAACGTATAACGTATAATGTATAACGTATAACGTATAACGTATAACGTATAAGGTATAACGTATAACGTATAACGTATAACGTATAACGTATAACGTATAACGTATAACGTATAACGTATAACGTACAACGTTTAACGTATAACGTATAACGTATAACGTATAACGTATAACGTATAACGTATAACGTACAACGTATAACGTATAACGTATTATATAACGTATAACGTATAACGTACAACGTTTAACGTATAACGTATAACATATAACGTATAACAAATAACGTATAACGTACAACGTATAACGTATAACGTATATCCTATAACACATAACGTATAATGTATAACGTGTAATATAACGTATAACGTATAACGTATAACGTATAACGTATAACGTATAACGTACAACGTTTAACGTATAACGTATAACGTAGAACGTATAACGTATAACGTATAACGTATAACGTATGACGTATAACGTATAACGTACAACGTTTAACGTATAATGTATAACGTAGAACGTATAACGTACAACGTATAACGTATAACGTATAACGTACAACGTAGAACGTATAACGTATTATATAACGTATAACGTATAACGTACAACGTTTAACGTATAACGTATAACATATAACGTATAACAAATAACGTATAACGTACAACGTATAACGTATAACGTATATCCTATAACACATAACGTATAATGTATAACGTGTAATATAACGTATAACGTATAACGTATAACGTATAACGTATAACGTAGAACGTATAACGTATAACGTATAACGTATGACGTATAACGTATAACGTACAACGTTTAACGTATAACGTATAACGTATAACGTATAACGTATAACGTATATCGTACAAAGTTCAACGTATAACGTATAATGTATAACGTACAACGTATAACGTATAACGTATAAGGTATAACGTATAACGTACAACGTTTAACGTATAACGTATAACGTATAACGTATAACGTATAACGTATAACGTATAACGTATAACGTATAACGTATAGCGTGTAACGTATAACGTATAACGATTAACGTATAACGTATAACGTATAACGTATAACGTATAACGTAGAACGTATAACGTATAACGTATAACGTATAACGTATGACGTATAACGTATAACGTACAACGTTTAACGTATAACGTATAACGTATAACGTATAACGTATGACGTATAACGTATAACGTACAACGTTTAACGTATAACGTATAACGTATAACGTATAACGTATAACGTATAACGTATATCGTACAACGTTCAACGTATAACGTATAATGTATAACGTATAACGTATAACGTATAACGTATAAGGTATAACGTATAACGCATAACGTATAACGTATAACGTATAACGTATAACGTATAACGTATAACGTATAACGTATAACGTATAACCTATAACGTATAACGTATAACGTATACAGTATAACGTATAACGTATAACGTATAACGTATAACGTAGAACGTATAACGTATAACGTATAACGTATGACGTATAACGTATAACGTACAACGTTTAACGTATAACGTATAACGTATAACGTATAACGTATATCGTACAAAGTTCAACGTATAACGTATAATGTATAACGTACAACGTATAACGTATAACGTATAAGGTATAACGTATAACGTACAACGTTTAACGTATAACGTATAACGTATAACGTATAACGTATAACGTATAACGTATAACGTATAACGTATAACGTATAACGTATAGCGTGTAACGTATAACGTATAACGATTAACGTATAACGTATAACGTATAACGTATAACGTATCGCGTAGAACGTATAACGTATAACGTATAACGTATAACGTATGACGTATAACGTATAACGTACAACGTTTAACGTATAACGTATAACGTATAACGTATAACGTATATCGTACAACGTTCAACGTATAACGTATAATGTATAACGTATAACGTATAACGTATAACGTATAAGGTATAACGTATAACGTATAACGTATAACGTATAACGTATAACGTATAACGTATAACGTATAACGTATAACGTACAACGTTTAACGTATAACGTATAACGTATAACGTATAACGTATAACGTATAACGTACAACGTATAACGTATAACGTATTATATAACGTATAACGTATAACGTACAACGTTTAACGTATAACGTATAACGTATAACGTATAACGTATAACGTATAACGTATATCGTACAAAGTTCAACGTATAACGTATAATGTATAACGTACAACGTATAACGTATAACGTATAAGGTATAACGTATAACGTACAACGTTTAACGTATAACGTATAACGTATAACGTATAACGTATAACGTATAACGTATAACGTATAACGTATAACGTATAGCGTGTAACGTATAACGTATAACGATTAACGTATAACGTATAACGTATAACGTATAACGTATAACGTAGAACGTATAACGTATAACGTATAACGTATAACGTATGACGTATAACGTATAACGTACAACGTTTAACGTATAACGTATAACGTATAACGTATAACGTATATCGTACAACGTTCAACGTATAACGTATAATGTATAACGTATAACGTATAACGTATAACGTATAAGGTATAACGTATAACGTATAACGTATAACGTATAACGTATAACGTATAACGTATAACGTATAACGTATAACGTACAACGTTTAACGTATAACGTATAACGTATAACGTATAACGTATAACGTATAACGTACAACGTATAACGTATAACGTATTATATAACGTATAACGTATAACGTACAACGTTTAACGTATAACGTATAACATATAACGTATAACAAATAACGTATAACGTACAACGTATAACGTATAACGTATATCCTATAACACATAACGTATAATGTATAACGTGTAATATAACGTATAACGTATAACGTATAACGTATAACGTATAACGTATAACGTACAACGTTTAACGTATAACGTATAACGTAGAACGTATAACGTATAACGTATAACGTATAACGTATGACGTATAACGTATAACGTACAACGTTTAACGTATAATGTATAACGTAGAACGTATAACGTACAACGTATAACGTATAACGTATAACGTACAACGTAGAACGTATAACGTATTATATAACGTATAACGTATAACGTACAACGTTTAACGTATAACGTATAACATATAACGTATAACAAATAACGTATAACGTACAACGTATAACGTATAACGTATATCCTATAACACATAACGTATAATGTATAACGTGTAATATAACGTATAACGTATAACGTATAACGTATAACGTATAACGTAGAACGTATAACGTATAACGTATAACGTATGACGTATAACGTATAACGTACAACGTTTAACGTATAACGTATAACGTATAACGTATAACGTATAACGTATATCGTACAAAGTTCAACGTATAACGTATAATGTATAACGTACAACGTATAACGTATAACGTATAAGGTATAACGTATAACGTACAACGTTTAACGTATAACGTATAACGTATAACGTATAACGTATAACGTATAACGTATAACGTATAACGTATAACGTATAGCGTGTAACGTATAACGTATAACGATTAACGTATAACGTATAACGTATAACGTATAACGTATAACGTAGAACGTATAACGTATAACGTATAACGTATAACGTATGACGTATAACGTATAACGTACAACGTTTAACGTATAACGTATAACGTATAACGTATAACGTATATCGTACAACGTTCAACGTATAACGTATAATGTATAACGTATAACGTATAACGTATAACGTATAAGGTATAACGTATAACGTATAACGTATAACGTATAACGTATAACGTATAACGTATAACGTATAACGTATAACGTACAACGTTTAACGTATAACGTATAACGTATAACGTATAACGTATAACGTATAACGTACAACGTATAACGTATAACGTATTATATAACGTATAACGTATAACGTACAACGTTTAACGTATAACGTATAACATATAACGTATAACAAATAACGTATAACGTACAACGTATAACGTATAACGTATATCCTATAACACATAACGTATAATGTATAACGTGTAATATAACGTATAACGTATAACGTATAACGTATAACGTACAACGTTTAACGTATAACGTATAACGTAGAACGTATAACGTATAACGTATAACGTATAACGTATGACGTATAACGTATAACGTACAACGTTTAACGTATAATGTATAACGTAGAACGTATAACGTACAACGTATAACGTATAACGTATAACGTACAACGTACAACGTATAACGTATAACGTATATCCTATAACGCATAACGTATAACGTATAACGTATAACGTATAACGTATAACGTATAACGTATAACGTATAACGTATAACGTATAACGTATAACGTATAACGTATAACGTATGTCGTATAACGTATTACGTATAACGTATAACGTATAACGTATAACGTATAACGTATAATGTATAACGTATAACGTATAACGTATAACGTATAACGTATAACGTATAACGTATAACGTATAACGTATAACGTATAACGTATAACGTATAACGTATAACGTACAACGTATAACGTATAACGTATAACGTATAACGTATAACGTATATCCTATAACGCATAACGTATAACGTATAACGTATAACGTATAACGTATAACGTATAACGTATAACGTATAACGTATAACGTATAACGTATAACGTATAACGTATAACGTATAACGTACAACGTTTAACGTATACCGTATAACGAATAACGTATAACGTATATCGCATGACGTATAACATATAACGTATAACGTATAACGTATAACGTACAACGTATAACGTATAACGTATATCCTATAACGCATAACGTATAACGCATAACGTATAACGTATAACGTATAACGTATAACGTATAACGTATAACGTATAACGTATAACGTATAACGTGTAATGTATAACGTATAACGTATAACGTATAACGTATAACGTATAACGTATAACGTATAACGTATAACGTATAACGTATAACGTATAACGTATAACGTATAACGTATAACGTATGTCGTATAACGTATTACGTATAACGTATAACGTATAACGTATAACGTATAACGTATAATGTATAACGTATAACGTATAACGTATAACGTATAACGTATAACGTATAACGTATAACGTATAACGTATAACGTATAACGTATAACGTATAACGTATAACGTACAACGTATAACGTATAACGTATAACGTATAACGTATATCCTATAACGCATAACGTATAACGTATAACGTATAACGTATAACGTATAACGTATAACGTATAACGTATAACGTATAACGTATAACGTATAACGTATACAGTATAACGTATAACGTATAACGTATAACGTATAACGTATAACGTATAACGTATAACGTACAACGTCTAACGTATAACGTATAACGTATAACGTATAACGTACAATGTATAACGTATAACGTATAACGTATAACGTATAACGTATAACGTATAACGTATAACGTATAACGTATAACGTATAACGTATAACGTATAACGTATAACGTATAACGTATAACGTACAACGTATAATGTATAACGTATAACGTATAACGTATAACGTATATCCTATATCGCATAACGTATAACGTATAACGTATAACGTATAACGTATAACGTATAACGTATAACGTATAACGTATAACGTATAACGTATAACGTATACAGTATAACGTATAACGTATAACGTATAACGTATAACGTATAACGTATAACGTATAACGTACAACGTCTAACGTATAACGTATAACGTATAACGTAGAACGTATAACGTACAACTTATAACGTATAACGTACAACGTATAACGTATAACGTATATCCTATAACGCGTAACGTATAAAGTATAACGTGAAACGTATAACGTATAACGTAAAACGTATAACGTATAACGAATAACGTATAACGTATAACGTATAACGTACAACGTTTAACGTATAACGTATAACGTAGAACGTATAACGTATAACGTATAACGTATAACGTATGACGTATAACGTATAACGTATAACGTATAACGTATAACGTATACAGTATAACGTATAACGTATAACGTGTAACGTATAACGTATAACGTATAACGTATAACGTATAACGTGTAACGTATAACGTATAACGTATAACGTATAACGTATAACGTATAACGTATAATGTATAACGTACAACGTATAACGTATAACGTATATCCTATAACGCATAACGTATAACGAATAACGTATAACGTATAACGTATAACGTATAACGTATAACGTATAACGTATAACGTATAACGTATAACGTATAACGTATAACGTATAACGTATAACGTATAACGTATAACGTATAACGTATAACGTATAACGTATTACGTATATCCTATAACGCATAACGTATAACGTATAACGTTTAACGTATAACGTATAACGTAGAACGTATAACGTATAACGTATAACGTATAACGTATGACGTATAACGTATAACGTATAACGTATAACGTATAACGTATACAGTATAACGTATAACGTATAACGTGTAACGTATAACGTATAACGTATAACGTATAACGTATGACGTATAACGTATAACGTACAACGTTTAACGTATAACGTATAACGTATAACGTATAACGTATAACGTATATCGTACAAAGTTCAACGTATAACGTATAATGTATAACGTATAACGTATAACGTATAACGTATAAGGTATAACGTATAACGTATAACGTACAACGTTTAACGTATAACGTATAACGTAGAACGTATAACGTATAACGTATAACGTATAACGTATGACGTATAACGTATAACGTATAACGTATAACGTATAACGTATACAGTATAACGTATAACGTATAATGTGTAACGTATAACGTATAACGTATAACGTATAACGTATAACGTATAACGTATAACGTATAACGTATAACGTATAACGTATAACGTATAACGTATAACGTATAACGAATAACGTATAACGTATAACGTATAACGTACAACGTTTAACGTATAACGTATAACGTAGAACGTATAACGTATAACGTATAACGTATAACGTATAACGTATGACGTATAACGTATAACGTACAACGTTTAACGTATAACGTATAACGTATACCGTATAACGTATAACGTATAACGTATATCGTACAACGTTCAACGTATAACGTATAATGTATAACGTATAACGTATAACGTATAACGTATAAGGTATAACGTATAACGCATAACGTATAACGTATAACGTATAACGTATAACGTATAACGTATAACGTATAACGTATAACGTATAACCTATAACGTACAACGTATAACGTATACAGTATAACGTATAACGTATAACGTATAACGTATAACGTAGAACGTATAACGTATAACGTATAACGTATGACGTATAACGTATAACGTACAACGTTTAACGTATAACGTATAACGTATAACGTATAACGTATATCGTACAAAGTTCAACGTATAACGTATAATGTATAACGTACAACGTATAACGTATAACGTATAAGGTATAACGTATAACGTACAACGTTTAACGTATAACGTATAACGTATAACGTATAACGTATAACGTATAACGTATAACGTATAACGTATAACGTATAACGTATAGCGTGTAACGTATAACGTATAACGATTAACGTATAACGTATAACGTATAACGTATAACGTATCGCGTAGAACGTATAACGTATAACGTATAACGTATAACGTATGACGTATAACGTATAACGTACAACGTTTAACGTATAACGTATAACGTATAACGTATAACGTATATCGTACAACGTTCAACGTATAACGTATAATGTATAACGTATAACGTATAACGTATAACGTATAAGGTATAACGTATAACGTATAACGTATAACGTATAACGTATAACGTATAACGTATAACGTATAACGTATAACGTACAACGTTTAACGCATAACGTATAACGTATAACGTATAACGTATAACGTATAACGTACAACGTATAACGTATAACGTATTATATAACGTATAACGTATAACGTACAACGTTTAACGTATAACGTATAACGTATAACGTATAACGTATAACGTATAACGTATATCGTACAAAGTTCAACGTATAACGTATAATGTATAACGTACAACGTATAACGTATAACGTATAAGGTATAACGTATAACGTATAACGTATAACGTATAACGTATAACGTATAACGTATAACGTATAACGTATAACGTACAACGTTTAACGTATAACGTATAACGTATAACGTATAACGTATAACGTATAACGTACAACGTATAACGTATAACGTATTATATAACGTATAACGTATGACGTATAACGTATAACGTACAACGTTTAACGTATGACGTATAACGTATAACGTATAACGTATAACGTATAACGTATACAGTATAACGTATAACGTATAACGTGTAACGTATAACGTATAACGTATAACGTATAACGTATGACGTATAACGTATAACGTACAACGTTTAACGTATAACGTATAACGTATAACGTATAACGTATAACGTATATCGTACAAAGTTCAACGTATAACGTATAATGTATAACGTATAACGTATAACGTATAACGTATAAGGTATAACGTATAACGTATAACGTACAACGTTTAACGTATAACGTATAACGTAGAACGTATAACGTATAACGTATAACGTATAACGTATAACGTATAACGTATATCGTACAAAGTTCAACGTATAACGTATAATGTATAACGTACAACGTATAACGTATAACGTATAAGGTATAACGTATAACGTATAACGTATAACGTATAACGTATAACGTATAACGTATAACGTATAACGTATAACGTACAACGTTTAACGTATAACGTATAACGTATAACGTATAACGTATAACGTATAACGTACAACGTATAACGTATAACGTATTATATAACGTATAACGTATGACGTATAACGTATAACGTACAACGTTTAACGTATAACGTATAACGTATAACGTATAACGTATAACGTATAACGTATATCGTACAACGTTCAACGTATAACGTATAATGTATAACGTATAACGTATAACGTATAACGTATAAGGTATAACGTATAACGCATAACGTATAACGTATAACGTATAACGTATAACGTATAACGTATAACGTATAACGTATAACGTATAACCTATAACGTACAACGTATAACGTATACAGTATAACGTATAACGTATAACGTATAACGTATAACGTAGAACGTATAACGTATAACGTATAACGTATGACGTATAACGTATAACGTACAACGTTTAACGTATAACGTATAACGTATAACGTATAACGTATATCGTACAAAGTTCAACGTATAACGTATAATGTATAACGTACAACGTATAACGTATAACGTATAAGGTATAACGTATAACGTACAACGTTTAACGTATAACGTATAACGTATAACGTATAACGTATAACGTATAACGTATAACGTATAACGTATAACGTATAACGTATAGCGTGTAACGTATAACGTATAACGATTAACGTATAACGTATAACGTATAACGTATAACGTATCGCGTAGAACGTATAACGTATAACGTATAACGTATAACGTATGACGTATAACGTATAACGTACAACGTTTAACGTATAACGTATAACGTATAACGTATAACGTATATCGTACAACGTTCAACGTATAACGTATAATGTATAACGTATAACGTATAACGTATAACGTATAAGGTATAACGTATAACGTATAACGTATAACGTATAACGTATAACGTATAACGTATAACGTATAACGTATAACGTACAACGTTTAACGTATAACGTATAACGTATAACGTATAACGTATAACGTATAACGTACAACGTATAACGTATAACGTATTATATAACGTATAACGTATAACGTACAACGTTTAACGTATAACGTATAACGTATAACGTATAACGTATAACGTATAACGTATATCGTACAAAGTTCAACGTATAACGTATAATGTATAACGTACAACGTATAACGTATAACGTATAAGGTATAACGTATAACGTACAACGTTTAACGTATAACGTATAACGTATAACGTATAACGTATAACGTATAACGTATAACGTATAACGTATAACGTATAGCGTGTAACGTATAACGTATAACGATTAACGTATAACGTATAACGTATAACGTATAACGTATAACGTAGAACGTATAACGTATAACGTATAACGTATAACGTATGACGTATAACGTATAACGTACAACGTTTAACGTATAACGTATAACGTATAACGTATAACGTATATCGTACAACGTTCAACGTATAACGTATAATGTATAACGTATAACGTATAACGTATAACGTATAAGGTATAACGTATAACGTATAACGTATAACGTATAACGTATAACGTATAACGTATAACGTATAACGTATAACGTACAACGTTTAACGTATAACGTATAACGTATAACGTATAACGTATAACGTATAACGTATAACGTACAACGTATAACGTATAACGTATTATATAACGTATAACGTATAACGTACAACGTTTAACGTATAACGTATAACATATAACGTATAACAAATAACGTATAACGTACAACGTATAACGTATAACGTATATCCTATAACACATAACGTATAATGTATAACGTGTAATATAACGTATAACGTATAACGTATAACGTATAACGTATAACGTATAACGTACAACGTTTAACGTATAACGTATAACGTAGAACGTATAACGTATAACGTATAACGTATAACGTATGACGTATAACGTATAACGTACAACGTTTAACGTATAATGTATAACGTAGAACGTATAACGTACAACGTATAACGTATAACGTATAACGTACAACGTACAACGTATAACGTATAACGTATATCCTATAACGCATAACGTATAACGTATAACGTATAACGTATAACGTATAACGTACAACGTTTAACGTATAACGTATAACGTATAACGTATAACGTATAACGTATAACGTACAACGTATAACGTATAACGTATTATATAACGTATAACGTATAACGTACAACGTTTAACGTATAACGTATAACATATAACGTATAACAAATAACGTATAACGTACAACGTATAACGTATAACGTATATCCTATAACACATAACGTATAATGTATAACGTGTAATATAACGTATAACGTATAACGTATAACGTATAACGTACAACGTTTAACGTATAACGTATAACGTAGAACGTATAACGTATAACGTATAACGTATAACGTATGACGTATAACGTATAACGTACAACGTTTAACGTATAACGTATAACGTAGAACGTATAACGTACAACGTATAACGTATAACGTATAACGTACAACGTACAACGTATAACGTATAACGTATATCCTATAACGCATAACGTATAACGTATAACGTATAACGTATAACGTATAACGTATAACGTATAACGTATAACGTATAACGTATAACGTATAACGTATAACGTATAACGTATAACGTATGTCGTATAACGTATTACGTATAACGTATAACGTATAACGTATAACGTATAACGTATAATGTATAACGTATAACGTATAACGTATAACGTATAACGTATAACGTATAACGTATAACGTATAACGTATAACGTATAACGTATAACGTATAACGTATAACGTATAACGTACAACGTATAACGTATAACGTATAACGTATAACGTATAACGTATATCCTATAACGCATAACGTATAACGTATAACGTATAACGTATAACGTATAACGTATAACGTATAACGTATAACGTATAACGTATAACGTATAACGTATAACGTATAACGTATAACGTACAACGTTTAACGTATACCGTATAACGAATAACGTATAACGTATATCGCATGACGTATAACATATAACGTATAACGTATAACGTATAACGTACAACGTATAACGTATAACGTATATCCTATAACGCATAACGTATAACGCATAACGTATAACGTATAACGTATAACGTATAACGTATAACGTATAACGTATAACGTATAACGTATAACGTGTAATGTATAACGTATAACGTATAACGTATAACGTATAACGTATAACGTATAACGTATAACGTATAACGTATAACGTATAACGTATAACGTATAACGTATAACGTATAACGTATGTCGTATAACGTATTACGTATAACGTATAACGTATAACGTATAACGTATAACGTATAATGTATAACGTATAACGTATAACGTATAACGTATAACGTATAACGTATAACGTATAACGTATAACGTATAACGTATAACGTATAACGTATAACGTATAACGTATAACGTACAACGTATAACGTATAACGTATAACGTATAACGTATAACGTATAACGTATAACGTATAACGTATAACGTATAACGTATAACGTATAACGTATAACGTATAACGTATAACGTATAACGTATAACGTACAACGTATAATGTATAACGTATAACGTATAACGTATAACGTATATCCTATATCGCATAACGTATAACGTATAACGTATAACGTATAACGTATAACGTATAACGTATAACGTATAACGTATAACGTATAACGTATAACGTATACAGTATAACGTATAACGTATAACGTATAACGTATAACGTATAACGTATAACGTATAACGTATAACGTACAACGTCTAACGTATAACGTATAACGTATAACGTAGAACGTATAACGTACAACTTATAACGTATAACGTACAACGTATAACGTATAACGTATATCCTATAACGCGTAACGTATAACGTATAACGTGAAACGTATAACGTATAACGTAAAACGTATAACGTATAACGAATAACGTATAACGTATAACGTATAACGTACAACGTTTAACGTATAACGTATAACGTAGAACGTATAACGTATAACGTATAACGTATAACGTATGACGTATAACGTATAACGTATAACGTATAACGTATAACGTATACAGTATAACGTATAACGTATAACGTGTAACGTATAACGTATAACGTATAACGTATAACGTATAACGTGTAACGTATAACGTATAACGTATAACGTATAACGTATAACGTATAACGTATAATGTATAACGTACAACGTATAACGTATAACGTATATCCTATAACGCATAACGTATAACGAATAACGTATAACGTATAACGTATAACGTATAACGTATAACGTATAACGTATAACGTATAACGTATAACGTATAACGTATAACGTATAACGTATAACGTATAACGTATAACGTATAACGTATAACGTATAACGTATTACGTATATCCTATAACGCATAACGTATAACGTATAACGTATAACGTATAACGTATAACGTATAACGTATAACGTATAACGTATAACGTATAACGTATAACGTATAACGTATAACGTATAACGTATACAGTATAACGTATAACGTATAACGTATAACGTATAACGTAGAACGTGTAACGTATAACGTATAACGTATGACGTATAACGTATAACGTACAACGTTTAACGTATAACGTATAACGTATAACGTATAACGTATAACGTATATCGTACAAAGTTCAACGTATAACGTATAATGTATAACGTATAACGTATAACGTATAACGTATAAGGTATAACGTATAACGTATAACGTACAACGGTTAACGTATAACGTATAACGTAGAACGTATAACGTATAACGTATAACGTATAACGTATGACGTATAACGTATAACGTATAACGTATAACGTATAACGTATACAGTATAACGTATAACGTATAATGTGTAACGTATAACGTATAACGTATAACGTATAACGTATAACGTATAACGTATAACGTATAACGTATAACGTATAACGTATAACGTATAACGTATAACGTATAACGAATAACGTATAACGTATAACGTATAACGTACAACGTTTAACGTATAACGTATAACGTAGAACGTATAACGTATAACGTATAACGTATAACGTATAACGTATGACGTATAACGTATAACGTACAACGTTTAACGTATAACGTATAACGTATAACGTATAACGTATAACGTATAACGTATATCGTACAACGTTCAACGTATAACGTATAATGTATAACGTATAACGTATAACGTATAACGTATAAGGTATAACGTATAACGCATAACGTATAACGTATAACGTATAACGTATAACGTATAACGTATAACGTATAACGTATAACCTATAACGTATAACGTATAACGTATATCGTACAAAGTTCAACGTATAACGTATAATGTATAACGTATAACGTATAACGTATAACGTATAAGGTATAACGTATAACGTATAACGTACAACGTTTAACGTATAACGTATAACGTAGAACGTATAACGTATAACGTATAACGTATAACGTATAACGTATAACGTATAACGTATAACGTATAACGTATACAGTATAACGTATAACGTATAACGTATAACGTATAACGTAGAACGTGTAACGTATAACGTATAACGTATGACGTATAACGTATAACGTACAACGTTTAACGTATAACGTATAACGTATAACGTATAACGTATAACGTATATCGTACAAAGTTCAACGTATAACGTATAATGTATAACGTATAACGTATAACGTATAACGTATAAGGTATAACGTATAACGTATAACGTACAACGGTTAACGTATAACGTATAACGTAGAACGTATAACGTATAACGTATAACGTATAACGTATGACGTATAACGTATAACGTATAACGTATAACGTATAACGTATACAGTATAACGTATAACGTATAATGTGTAACGTATAACGTATAACGTATAACGTATAACGTATAACGTATAACGTATAACGTATAACGTATAACGTATAACGTATAACGTATAACGTATAACGTATAACGAATAACGTATAACGTATAACGTATAACGTACAACGTTTAACGTATAACGTATAACGTAGAACGTATAACGTATAACGTATAACGTATAACGTATAACGTATGACGTATAACGTATAACGTACAACGTTTAACGTATAACGTATAACGTATAACGTATAACGTATAACGTATAACGTATATCGTACAACGTTCAACGTATAACGTATAATGTATAACGTATAACGTATAACGTATAACGTATAAGGTATAACGTATAACGCATAACGTATAACGTATAACGTATAACGTATAACGTATAACGTATAACGTATAACGTATAACCTATAACGTATAACGTATAACGTATATCGTACAAAGTTCAACGTATAACGTGTAATGTATAACGTATAACGTATAACGTATAACGTATAAGGTATAACGTATAACGTATAACGTACAACGTTTAACGTATAACGTATAACGTAGAACGTATAACGTATAACGTATAACGTATAACGTATGACGTATAACGTATAACGTATAACGTATAACGTATAACGTATACAGTATAACGTATAACGTATAATGTGTAACGTATAACGTATAACGTATAACGTATAACGTATAACGTATAACGTATAACGTATAACGTATAACGTATAACGTATAACGTATAACGTATAACGTATAACGAATAACGTATAACGTATAACGTATAACGTACAACGTTTAACGTATAACGTATAACGTAGAACGTATAACGTATAACGTATAACGTATAACGTATAACGTATGACGTATAACGTATAACGTACAACGTTTAACGTATAACGTATAACGTATAACGTATAACGTATAACGTATAACGTATATCGTACAACGTTCAACGTATAACGTATAATGTATAACGTATAACGTATAACGTATAACGTATAAGGTATAACGTATAACGCATAACGTATAACGTATAACGTATAACGTATAACGTATAACGTATAACGTATAACGTATAACCTATAACGTATAACGTATAACGTATACAGTATAACGTATAACGTATAACGTATAACGTATAACGTAGAACGTATAACGTATAACGTATAACGTATGACGTATAACGTATAACGTACAACGTTTAACGTATAACGTATAACGTATAACGTATAACGTATATCGTACAAAGTTCAAAGTATAACGTATAATGTATAACGTACAACGTATAACGTATAACGTATAAGGGATAACGTATAACGTACAACGTTTAACGTATAACGTATAACGTATAACGTATAACGTATAACGTATAACGTATAACGTATAACGTATAACGTATAACGTATAGCGTGTAACGTATAACGTATAACGATTAACGTATAACGTATAACGTATAACGTATAACGTATCGCGTAGAACGTATAACGTATAACGTATAACGTATAACGTATGACGTATAACGTATAACGTACAACGTTTAACGTATAACGTATAACGTATAACGTATAACGTATATCGTACAACGTTCAACGTATAACGTATAATGTATAACGTATAACGTATAACGTATAACGTATAAGGTATAACGTATAACGTATAACGTATAACGTATAACGTATAACGTATAACGTATAACGTATAACGTATAACGTACAACGTTTAACGTATAACGTATAACGTATAACGTATAACGTATAACGTATAACGTACAACGTATAACGTATAACGTATTATATAACGTATAACGTATAACGTACAACGTTTAACGTATAACGTATAACGTATAACGTATAACGTATAACGTATAACGTATATCGTACAAAGTTCAACGTATAACGTATAATGTATAACGTACAACGTATAACGTATAACGTATAAGGTATAACGTATAACGTACAACGTTTAACGTATAACGTATAACGTATAACGTATAACGTATAACGTATAACGTATAACGTATAACGTATAACGTATAACGTATAGCGTGTAACGTATAACGTATAACGATTAACGTATAACGTATAACGTATAACGTATAACGTATAACGTAGAACGTATAACGTATAACGTATAACGTATAACGTATGACGTATAACGTATAACGTACAACGTTTAACGTATAACGTATAACGTATAACGTATAACGTATATCGTACAACGTTCAACGTATAACGTATAATGTATAACGTATAACGTATAACGTATAACGTATAAGGTATAACGTATAACGTATAACGTATAACGTATAACGTATAACGTATAACGTATAACGTATAACGTATAACGTACAACGTTTAACGTATAACGTATAACGTATAACGTATAACGTATAACGTATAACGTACAACGTATAACGTATAACGTATTATATAACGTATAACGTATAACGTACAACGTTTAACGTATAACGTATAACATATAACGTATAACAAATAACGTATAACGTA
>NW_027480300.1:0-25501 GCF_051014685.1 Ptiloglossa arizonensis
ATACACATACCGTTGTAATCGGGCGAGTTTCTACTTTCAGGTGCAATAGGAATTTTTGGGTTACGTCAATCCGTTCGCGAGATATGGGAGTTTGAAGCTAAGAAATGGTTGAGAAGACAACAAATTTTTCGCACTTCTGCTGCTCCAAACGCTTAACCAGAATGGCCTAGGGAAAAAATACACATACCGTTGTAATCGGGCGAGTTTCTACTTTCAGATGCAATAGGAATTTTTGGGTTAGGTCAGTCTGTTCTCGAGATATGGGAGTTTGAAGCCAAGAAATGGTTGAGAAGGCAAAAAATTTTTCGCAATTTTGCTGCTCCGAACGCTTAACCAGAATGGCCTAGGGAAAAAATACACATACCGTTGTAATCGGGCGAGTTTCTACTTTCAGATGCAATAGGAATTTTTGGGTTAGGTCAATCCGTTCGCGAGATATGGGAGTTTGAAGACAAGAAATGGTTGAGAAGGCAAAAAATTTTTCGCAATTCTGCTGCTCCAAACGCTTAACCAGAATGGCCTAGCTAAAAAATACACATACCTTTGTAATCGGGCGAGTTTCTACTTTCAGATGCAATAGGAATTTTTGGGTTAGGTCAATCCGTTCGCGAGATATGGGACTTTGAAGCCAAGAAATGGTAGAGAAGGCAAAAAATTTTTCGCAATTCTGCTGCTCCAAACGCTTAACCAGAATGGCCTAGGGAAAAAATAAACATACCGTTGTAATCGGGCGAGTTTCTACTTTCAGATGCAATAGGAATTTTTGGGTTAGGTCAATCCGTTCGCGAGATATGGGAGTTTGAAGCCAAGAAATGGTTGAGAAGCCAAAAAATTTTTCGCAATTCTGCTGCTCCAAACGCTTAACCAAAATGGCCAAGGGAAAAAATACACATACCGCTGTAATCGGGCGAGTTTCTACTTTCAGATGCAATAGGAATTTTTGGGTTAGGTCAATCCGTTCGCGAGATATGGGACTTTGAAGCCAAGAAATGGTTGAGAAGGCAAAAAATTTTTCGCAATTCTGCTGCTCCAAACGCTTAACCAGAATGGCCTAGGGAAAAAATACACATACCGTTGTAATCGGGCGAGTTTCTACTTTCAGATGCAATAGGAATTTTTGGGTTAGGTCAATCTGTTCGCGAGATATGGGACTTTGAATCCAAGAAATGGTTGAGAAGGCAAAAAATTTTTCGCAATTCTGCTGCTCCAAACGCTTAACCAGAATGGCCTAGGGAAAAAATACACATACCGTTGTAATCGGGCGAGTTTCTACTTTCAGGTGCAATAGGAATTTTTGGGTTACGTCAATCCGTTCGCGAGATATGGGAGTTTGAAGCTAAGAAATGGTTGAGAAGACAACAAATTTTTCGCACTTCTGCTGCTCCAAACGCTTAACCAGAATGGCCTAGGGAAAAAATACACATACCGTTGTAATCGGGCGAGTTTCTACTTTCAGATGCAATAGGAATTTTTGGGTTAGGTCAGTCTGTTCTCGAGATATGGGAGTTTGAAGCCAAGAAATGGTTGAGAAGGCAAAAAATTTTTCGCAATTTTGCTGCTCCGAACGCTTAACCAGAATGGCCTAGGGAAAAAATACACATACCGTTGTAATCGGGCGAGTTTCTACTTTCAGATGCAATAGGAATTTTTGGGTTAGGTCAATCCGTTCGCGAGATATGGGAGTTTGAAGACAAGAAATGGTTGAGAAGGCAAAAAATTTTTCGCAATTCTGCTGCTCCAAACGCTTAACCAGAATGGCCTAGGGAAAAAATACACATACCTTTGTAATCGGGCGAGTTTCTACTTTCAGATGCAATAGGAATTTTTGGGTTAGGTCAATCCGTTCGCGAGATATGGGACTTTGAAGCCAAGAAATGGTTGAGAAGGCAAAAAATTTTTCGCAATTCTGCTGCTCCAAACGCTTAACCAGAATGGCCCAGGGAAAAAATACACATACCGCTGTAATCGGGCGAGTTTCTACTTTCAGATGCAATAGGAATTTTTGGGTTAGGTCAATCCGTTCGCGAGATATGGGACTTTGAAGCCAAGAAATGGTAGAGAAGGCAAAAAATTTTTCGCAATTCTGCTGCTCCAAACGCTTAACCAGAATGGCCTAGGGAAAAAATAAACATACCGTTGTAATCGGGCGAGTTTCTACTTTCAGATGCAATAGGAATTTTTGCGTTAGGTCAATTCGTTCGCGAGATATGGGAGTTTGAAGCCAAGAAATGGTTGAGAAGCCAAAAAATTTTTCGCAATTCTGCTGCTCCAAACGCTTAACCAAAATGGCCAAGGGAAAAAATACACATACCGCTGTAATCGGGCGAGTTTCTACTTTCAGATGCAATAGGAATTTTTGGGTTAGGTCAATCCGTTCGCGAGATATGGGAGTTTGAAGCCAAGAAATGGTAGAGAAGGCAAAAAATTTTTCGCAATTCTGCTGCTCCAAACGCTTAACCAGAATGGCCCAGGGAAAAAATACACATACCGCTGTAATCGGGCGAGTTTCTACTTTCAGATGCAATAGGAATTTTTGGGTTAGGTCAATCCGTTCGCGAGATATGGGACTTTGAAGCCAAGAAATGGTAGAGAAGGCAAAAAATTTTTCGCAATTCTGCTGCTCCAAACGCTTAACCAGAATGGCCTAGGGAAAAAATAAACATACCGTTGTAATCGGGCGAGTTTCTACTTTCAGATGCAATAGGAATTTTTGCGTTAGGTCAATTCGTTCGCGAGATATGGGAGTTTGAAGCCAAGAAATGGTTGAGAAGCCAAAAAATTTTTCGCAATTCTGCTGCTCCAAACGCTTAACCAAAATGGCCAAGGGAAAAAATACACATACCGCTGTAATCGGGCGAGTTTCTACTTTCAGATGCAATAGGAATTTTTGGGTTAGGTCAATCCGTTCGCGAGATATGGGACTTTGAAGCCAAGAAATGGTTGAGAAGGCAAAAAATTTTTCGCAATTCTGCTGCTCCAAACGCTTAACCAGAATGGCCTAGGGAAAAAATACACATACCGTTGTAATCGGGCGAGTTTCTACTTTCAGATGCAATAGGAATTTTTGCGTTAGGTCAATCCGTTCGAGAGATATGGGAGTTTGAAGACAAGAATTGGTAGAGAAGGCAAAAAATTTTTCACAATTCTGCTGCTCCAAACGCTTAACCAGAATGGCCTAGGGAAAAAATACACATACCGTTGTAATCGGGCGAGTTTCTACTTTCAGATGCAATAGGAATTTTTGGGTTAGGTCAGTCTGTTCGCGAGATATGGGAGTTTGAAGCCAAGAAATGGTTGAGAAGGCAAAAAATTTTTCGCAATTCTGCTGCTCCGAACGCTTAACCAGAATGGCCTAGGGAAAAAATACACATACCGTTGTAATCGGGCGAGTTTCTACTTTCAGATGCAATAGGAATTTCTGGGTTAGGTCAATCCGTTCGCGAGATATGGGAGTTTGAAGACAAGAAATGGTTGAGAAGGCAAAAAATTTTTCGCAATTCTGCTGCTCCAAACGCTTAACCAGAATGGCCTAGGGAAAAAATACACATACCTTTGTAATCGGGCGAGTTTCTACTTTCAGATGCAACAGGAATTTTTGGGTTAGGTCAATCCGTTCGCGAGATATGGGAGTTTGAAGCTAAGAAATGGTTGAGAAGGCAAAAAATTTTTCGCAATTCTGCTGCTCCGAACGCTTAACCAGAATGGCCTAGGGAAAAAATACACATACCGTTGTAATCGGGCGAGATTCTACTTTCAGATGCAATAGGAATTTTTGCGTTAGGTCAATCCGTTCGCGAGATATGGGAGTTTGAAGACAAGAAATGGTTGAGAAGGCAAAAAATTTTTCGCAATTCTGCTGCTCCAAACGCTTAACCAGAATGGCCTAGGGAAAAAATACACATACCTTTGTAATCGGGCGAGTTTCTACTTTCAGATGCAACAGGAATTTTTGGGTTAGGTCAATCCGTTCGCGAGATATGGGAGTTTGAAGCTAAGAAATGGTTGAGAAGGCAAAAAATTTTTCGCAATTCTGCTGCTCCGAACGCTTAACCAGAATGGCCTAGGGAAAAAATACACATACCGTTGTAATCGGGCGAGATTCTACTTTCAGATGCAATAGGAATTTTTGCGTTAGGTCAATCCGTTCGCGAGATATGGGAGTTTGAAGTCAAGAAATGGTAGAGAAGGCAAAAAATTTTTCGCAATTCTGCTGCTCCAAACGCTTAACCAGAACGGCCTAAGGAAAAAATACACATACCGTTGTAATCGGGCGAGTTTCTACTTTCAGATGCAATAGGAATTTTTGGGTTAGGTCAATCCGTTCGCGAGATATGGGAGTTTCAAGACAAGAAATGGTTGAGAAGGCAAAAAATTTTCGCAATTCTGCTGCTCCAAACGCTTAACCAGAATGGCCTAGGGAAAAAATACACATACCCTTGTAATCGGGCGAGTTTCTACTTTCAGATGCAATAGGAATTTTTGGGTTAGGTCAATCCGTTCGCGAGATATGGGAGTTTGAAGTCAAGAAATGGTAGAGAAGGCAAAAAATTTTTCACAATTCTGCTGCTCCAAACGCTTAACCAGAATGGCCTAGGGGAAAAATACACATACCGTTGTAATCGGGCGAGTTTCTACTTTCAGATGCAATAGGAATTTTTGGGTTAGGTCAATCCGTTCGCGAGATATGGGACTTTGAAGCCAAGAAATGGTTGAGAAGGCAAAAAATTTTTCGCAATTCTGCTGCTCCAAACGCTTAACCAGAATGGCCTAGGGAAAAAATACACATACCGTTGTAATCGGGCGAGTTTCTACTTTCAGATGCAATAGGAATTTTTGGGTTACGTCAATCCGTTCGCGAGGTATGGGAGTTTGAAGCTAAGAAATGGTTGAGAAGACAACAAATTTTTCGCAGTTCTGCTGCTCCAAACGCTTAACCAGAATGGCCTAGGGAAAAAATACACATACCGTTGTAATCGGGCGAGTTTCTACTTTCAGGTGCAATAGGAATTTTTGGGTTAGGTCAATTCGTTCGCGAGATATGGGAGTTTGAAGCCAAGAAATTGTTGAGAAGGCAAAAAATTTTTCGCAATTCTGCTGCTCCAAACGCTTAACCAGAATGGCCTAGGGAAAAAATACACATACCGTTGTAATCGGGCGAGTTTCTACTTTCAGATGCAATAGGAATTTTTGGGTTAGGTCAGTCTGTTCTCGAGATATGGGAGTTTGAAGCCAACAAATGGTTGAGAAGGCAAAAAATTTTTCGCAATTCTGCTGCTCCGAACGCTTAACTAGAATGGCCTAGGGAAAAAATACACATACCGTTGTAATCGGGCGAGTTTCTACTTTCAGATGCAATAGGAATTTTTGGGTTAGGTCAATCCGTTCGCGAGATATGGGAGTTTGAAGACAAGAAATGGTTGAGAAGGCAAAAAATTTTTCGCAATTCTGCTGCTCCAAACGCTTAACCAGAATGGCCTAGGGAAAAAATACACATACCTTTGTAATCGGGCGAGTTTCTACTTTCAGATGCAATAGGAATTTTTGGGTTAGGTCAATCCGTTCGCGAGATATGGGACTTTGAAGCCAAGAAATGGTTGAGAAGGCAAAAAATTTTTCGCAATTCTGCTGCTCCAAACGCTTAACCAGAATGGCCCAGGGAAAAAATACACATACCGCTGTAATCGGGCGAGTTTCTACTTTCAGATGCAATAGGAATTTTTGGGTTAGGTCAATCCGTTCGCGAGATATGGGACTTTGAAGCCAAGAAATGGTAGAGAAGGCAAAAAATTTTTCGCAATTCTGCTGCTCCAAACGCTTAACCAGAATGGCCTAGGGAAAAAATACACATACCGTTGTAATAGGGCGAGTTTCTACTTTCAGATGCAATAGGAATTTTTGCGTTAGGTCAATCCGTTCGCGAGATATGGGAGTTTCAAGCCAAGAAATGGTTGAGAAGCCAAAAAATTTTTCGCAATTCTGCTGCTACCAACGCTTAACTAGAATGGCCTAGGGAAAAAATAAACATACCGTTGTAATCGGGCGAGTTTCTACTTTCAGATGCAATAGGAATTTTTGGGTTAGGTCTATCCGTTCGCGAGATATGGGAGTTTGAAGCCAAGAAATGGTAGAGAAGGCAAAAAATTTTTCACAATTCTGCTGCTCCAAACGCTTAACCAGAATGGCCTAGGGAAAAAATACCCATACCGTTGTAATCGGGCGAGTTTCTACTTTCAGATGCAATAGGAATTTTTGGGTTAGGTCAGTCTGTTCGCGAGATATGGGAGTTTGAAGCCAAGAAATGGTTGAGAAGGCAAAAAATTTTTCGCAATTCTGCTGCTCCGAACGCTTAACTAGAATGGCCTAGGGAAGAAATACACATACCGTTGTAATCGGGCGAGTTTCTACTTTCAGATGCAATAGGAATTTTTGGGTTAGGTCAATCCGTTCGCGAGATATGGGAGTTTGAAGACAAGAAATGGTTGAGAAGGCAAAGAATTTTTCGCAATTCTGCTGCTCCGAACGCTTAACCAGAATGGCCTAGGGAAAAAATACACAAACCGTTGTAATCGGGCGAGATTCTACTTTCAGATGCAATAGGAATTTTTGCGTTAGGTCAATCCGTTCGCGAGATATGGGAGTTTGAAGCCAAGAAATGGTAGAGAAGGCAAAAAATTTTTCACAATTCTGCTGCTCCAAACGCTTAACCAGAATGGCCTAGGGAAAAAATACACATACCGTTTTAGTCGGGCGAGTTTCTACTTTCAGATGCAATAGGAATTTTTGGGTTAGGTCAATCTGTTCGCGAGATATGGCAGTTTGAAGCCAAGAAATGGTTGAGAAGGTAAAAAATTTTTCGCAATTCTGCTGCTCCAAACGCTTAACCAGAACGGCCTAAGGAAAAAATACACATACCGTTGTAATCGGGCGAGTTTCTACTTTCAGATGCAATAGGAATTTTTGGGTTAGGTCAATCCGTTCGCGAGATATGGGAGTTTCAAGACAAGAAATGGTTGAAAAGGCAAAAAATTTTCGCAATTCTGCTGCTCCAAACGCTTAACCAGAATGGCCTAGGGAAAAAATACACATACCGTTGTAATCGGGCGAGTTTCTACTTTCAGATGCAATAGGAATTTTTGGGTTAGGTCAATCCGTTCGCGAGATATGGGAGTTTGAAGTCAAGAAATGGTAGAGAAGGCAAAAAATTTTTCACAATTCTGCTGCTCCAAACGCTTAACCAGAATGGCCTAGGGGAAAAATACACATACCGTTGTAATCGGGCGAGTTTCTACTTTCAGATGCAATAGGAATTTTTGGGTTAGGTCAATCCGTTCGCGAGATATGGGACTTTGAAGCCAAGAAATGGTTGAGAAGGCAAAAAATTTTTCGCAATTCTGCTGCTCCAAACGCTTAACCAGAATGGCCTAGGGAAAAAATACACATACCGTTGTAATCGGGCGAGTTTCTACTTTCAGATGCGATAGGAATTTTTGGGTTACGTCAATCCGTTCGCGAGATATGGGAGTTTGAAGCTAAGAAATGGTTGAGAAGACAACAAATTTTTCGCAGTTCTGCTGCTCCAAACGCTTAACCAGAATGGCCTAGGGAAAAAATACACATACCGTTTTAATCGGGCGAGTTTCTACTTTCAGGTGCAATAGGAATTTTTGGGTTAGGTCAATTCGTTCGCGAGATATGGGAGTTTGAAGCCAAGAAATTGTTGAGAAGGCAAAAAATTTTTCGCAATTCTGCTGCTCCAAACGCTTAACCAGAATGGCCTAGGGAAAAAATACACATACCGTTGTAATCGGGCGAGTTTCTACTTTCAGATGCAATAGGAATTTTTGGGTTAGGTCAATCCGTTCGCGAGATATGGGAGTTGAAGTCAAGAAATGGTAGAGAAGGCAAAAAATTTTTCACAATTCTGCTGCTCCAAACGCTTAACCAGAATGGCCTAGGGAAAAAATACATATACCGTTGTAATCGGGCGAGTTTCTACTTTCAGATGCAATAGGAATTTTTGGGTTAGGTCAATCTGTTCGCGAGATATGGGACTTTGAAGCCAAGAAATGTTTGAGAAGGCAAAAAATTTTTCGCAATTCTGCTGCTCCAAACGCTTAACCAGAATGGCCTAGGGAAAAAATAAACATACCGTTGTAATCGGGCGAGTTTCTACTTTCAGATGCAATAGGAATTTTTGGGTTAGGTCAATCCGTTCGCGAGATATGGGACTTTGAAGCCAAGAAATGGTTGAGAAGGCAAAAAATTTTTCGCAATTCTGCTGCTCCAAACGCTTAACCAGAATGGCCTAGGGAAAAAATACACATACCGTTGTAATCGGGCGAGTTTCTACTTTCAGATGCAATAGGAATTTTTGCGTTAGGTCAATCCGTTCGCGAGATATGGGAGTTTGAAGACAAGAAATGGTTGAGAAGGCAAAAAATTTTTCGCAATTCTGCTGCTCCAAACGCTTAACCAGAATGGCCTAGGGAAAAAATACACATACCTTTGTAATCGGGCGAGTTTCTACTTTCAGATGCAACAGGAATTTTTGGGTTAGGTCAATCCGTTCGCGAGATATGGGAGTTTGAAGCTAAGAAATGGTTGAGAAGGCAAAAAATTTTTCGCAATTCTGCTGCTCCGAACGCTTAACCAGAATGGCCTAGGGAAAAAATACACATACCGTTGTAATCGGGCGAGATTCTACTTTCAGATGCAATAGGAATTTTTGCGTTAGGTCAATCCGTTCGCGAGATATGGGAGTTTGAAGTCAAGAAATGGTAGAGAAGGCAAAAAATTTTTCGCAATTCTGCTGCTCCAAACGCTTAACCAGAACGGCCTAAGGAAAAAATACACATACCGTTGTAATCGGGCGAGTTTCTACTTTCAGATGCAATAGGAATTTTTGGGTTAGGTCAATCCGTTCGCGAGATATGGGAGTTTCAAGACAAGAAATGGTTGAGAAGGCAAAAAATTTTCGCAATTCTGCTGCTCCAAACGCTTAACCAGAATGGCCTAGGGAAAAAATACACATACCCTTGTAATCGGGCGAGTTTCTACTTTCAGATGCAATAGGAATTTTTGGGTTAGGTCAATCCGTTCGCGAGATATGGGAGTTTGAAGTCAAGAAATGGTAGAGAAGGCAAAAAATTTTTCACAATTCTGCTGCTCCAAACGCTTAACCAGAATGGCCTAGGGGAAAAATACACATACCGTTGTAATCGGGCGAGTTTCTACTTTCAGATGCAATAGGAATTTTTGGGTTAGGTCAATCCGTTCGCGAGATATGGGACTTTGAAGCCAAGAAATGGTTGAGAAGGCAAAAAATTTTTCGCAATTCTGCTGCTCCAAACGCTTAACCAGAATGGCCTAGGGAAAAAATACACATACCGTTGTAATCGGGCGAGTTTCTACTTTCAGATGCAATAGGAATTTTTGGGTTACGTCAATCCGTTCGCGAGGTATGGGAGTTTGAAGCTAAGAAATGGTTGAGAAGACAACAAATTTTTCGCAGTTCTGCTGCTCCAAACGCTTAACCAGAATGGCCTAGGGAAAAAATACACATACCGTTGTAATCGGGCGAGTTTCTACTTTCAGGTGCAATAGGAATTTTTGGGTTAGGTCAATTCGTTCGCGAGATATGGGAGTTTGAAGCCAAGAAATTGTTGAGAAGGCAAAAAATTTTTCGCAATTCTGCTGCTCCAAACGCTTAACCAGAATGGCCTAGGGAAAAAATACACATACCGTTGTAATCGGGCGAGTTTCTACTTTCAGATGCAATAGGAATTTTTGGGTTAGGTCAGTCTGTTCTCGAGATATGGGAGTTTGAAGCCAACAAATGGTTGAGAAGGCAAAAAATTTTTCGCAATTCTGCTGCTCCGAACGCTTAACCAGAATGGCCTAGGGAAAAAATACACATACCGTTGTAATCGGGCGAGTTTCTACTTTCAGATGCAATAGGAATTTTTGGGTTAGGTCAATCCGTTCGCGAGATATGGGAGTTTGAAGACAAGAAATGGTTGAGAAGGCAAAAAATTTTTCGCAATTCTGCTGCTCCAAACGCTTAACCAGAATGGCCTAGGGAAAAAATACACATACCTTTGTAATCGGGCGAGTTTCTACTTTCAGATGCAATAGGAATTTTTGGGTTAGGTCAATCCGTTCGCGAGATATGGGACTTTGAAGCCAAGAAATGGTTGAGAAGGCAAAAAATTTTTCGCAATTCTGCTGCTCCAAACGCTTAACCAGAATGGCCCAGGGAAAAAATACACATACCGCTGTAATCGGGCGAGTTTCTACTTTCAGATGCAATAGGAATTTTTGGGTTAGGTCAATCCGTTCGCGAGATATGGGACTTTGAAGCCAAGAAATGGTAGAGAAGGCAAAAAATTTTTCGCAATTCTGCTGCTCCAAACGCTTAACCAGAATGGCCTAGGGAAAAAATACACATACCGTTGTAATAGGGCGAGTTTCTACTTTCAGATGCAATAGGAATTTTTGCGTTAGGTCAATCCGTTCGCGAGATATGGGAGTTTCAAGCCAAGAAATGGTTGAGAAGCCAAAAAATTTTTCGCAATTCTGCTGCTACCAACGCTTAACTAGAATGGCCTAGGGAAAAAATAAACATACCGTTGTAATCGGGCGAGTTTCTACTTTCAGATGCAATAGGAATTTTTGGGTTAGGTCTATCCGTTCGCGAGATATGGGAGTTTGAAGCCAAGAAATGGTAGAGAAGGCAAAAAATTTTTCACAATTCTGCTGCTCCAAACGCTTAACCAGAATGGCCTAGGGAAAAAATACCCATACCGTTGTAATCGGGCGAGTTTCTACTTTCAGATGCAATAGGAATTTTTGGGTTAGGTCAGTCTGTTCGCGAGATATGGGAGTTTGAAGCCAAGAAATGGTTGAGAAGGCAAAAAATTTTTCGCAATTCTGCTGCTCCGAACGCTTAACTAGAATGGCCTAGGGAAGAAATACACATACCGTTGTAATCGGGCGAGTTTCTACTTTCAGATGCAATAGGAATTTTTGGGTTAGGTCAATCCGTTCGCGAGATATGGGAGTTTGAAGACAAGAAATGGTTGAGAAGGCAAAGAATTTTTCGCAATTCTGCTGCTCCGAACGCTTAACCAGAATGGCCTAGGGAAAAAATACACAAACCGTTGTAATCGGGCGAGATTCTACTTTCAGATGCAATAGGAATTTTTGCGTTAGGTCAATCCGTTCGCGAGATATGGGAGTTTGAAGCCAAGAAATGGTAGAGAAGGCAAAAAATTTTTCACAATTCTGCTGCTCCAAACGCTTAACCAGAATGGCCTAGGGAAAAAACACACATACCGTTTTAGTCGGGCGAGTTTCTACTTTCAGATGCAATAGGAATTTTTGGGTTAGGTCAATCTGTTCGCGAGATATGGCAGTTTGAAGCCAAGAAATGGTTGAGAAGGTAAAAAATTTTTCGCAATTCTGCTGCTCCAAACGCTTAACCAGAACGGCCTAAGGAAAAAATACACATACCGTTGTAATCGGGCGAGTTTCTACTTTCAGATGCAATAGGAATTTTTGGGTTAGGTCAATCCGTTCGCGAGATATGGGAGTTTCAAGACAAGAAATGGTTGAAAAGGCAAAAAATTTTCGCAATTCTGCTGCTCCAAACGCTTAACCAGAATGGCCTAGGGAAAAAATACACATACCGTTGTAATCGGGCGAGTTTCTACTTTCAGATGCAATAGGAATTTTTGGGTTAGGTCAATCCGTTCGCGAGATATGGGAGTTTGAAGTCAAGAAATGGTAGAGAAGGCAAAAAATTTTTCACAATTCTGCTGCTCCAAACGCTTAACCAGAATGGCCTAGGGGAAAAATACACATACCGTTGTAATCGGGCGAGTTTCTACTTTCAGATGCAATAGGAATTTTTGGGTTAGGTCAATCCGTTCGCGAGATATGGGACTTTGAAGCCAAGAAATGGTTGAGAAGGCAAAAAATTTTTCGCAATTCTGCTGCTCCAAACGCTTAACCAGAATGGCCTAGGGAAAAAATACACATACCGTTGTAATCGGGCGAGTTTCTACTTTCAGATGCGATAGGAATTTTTGGGTTACGTCAATCCGTTCGCGAGATATGGGAGTTTGAAGCTAAGAAATGGTTGAGAAGACAACAAATTTTTCGCAGTTCTGCTGCTCCAAACGCTTAACCAGAATGGCCTAGGGAAAAAATACACATACCGTTTTAATCGGGCGAGTTTCTACTTTCAGGTGCAATAGGAATTTTTGGGTTAGGTCAATTCGTTCGCGAGATATGGGAGTTTGAAGCCAAGAAATTGTTGAGAAGGCAAAAAATTTTTCGCAATTCTGCTGCTCCAAACGCTTAACCAGAATGGCCTAGGGAAAAAATACACATACCGTTGTAATCGGGCGAGTTTCTACTTTCAGATGCAATAGGAATTTTTGGGTTAGGTCAATCCGTTCGCGAGATATGGGAGTTGAAGTCAAGAAATGGTAGAGAAGGCAAAAAATTTTTCACAATTCTGCTGCTCCAAACGCTTAACCAGAATGGCCTAGGGAAAAAATACATATACCGTTGTAATCGGGCGAGTTTCTACTTTCAGATGCAATAGGAATTTTTGGGTTAGGTCAATCTGTTCGCGAGATATGGGACTTTGAAGCCAAGAAATGTTTGAGAAGGCAAAAAATTTTTCGCAATTCTGCTGC
Source organism: Ptiloglossa arizonensis (assembly GCF_051014685.1). NCBI lineage: Eukaryota > Metazoa > Arthropoda > Insecta > Hymenoptera > Colletidae > Ptiloglossa > Ptiloglossa arizonensis. Next base: position 12,705 of record NW_027480300.1, read on the forward strand.
TCCAAACGCTTAACCAGAATGGCCTAGGGAAAAAATAAACATACCGTTGTAATCGGGCGAGTTTCTACTTTCAGATGCAATAGGAATTTTTGGGTTAGGTCAATCCGTTCGCGAGATATGGGACTTTGAAGCCAAGAAATGGTTGAGAAGGCAAAAAATTTTTCGCAATTCTGCTGCTCCAAACGCTTAACCAGAATGGCCTAGGGAAAAAATACACATACCGTTGTAATCGGGCGAGTTTCTACTTTCAGATGCAATAGGAATTTTTGCGTTAGGTCAATCCGTTCGAGAGATATGGGAGTTTGAAGCCAAGAAATGGTAGAGAAGGCAAAAAATTTTTCACAATTCTGCTGCTCCAAACGCTTAACCAGAATGGCCTAGGGAAAGAATACACATACCGTTGTAATCGGGCGAGTTTCTACTTTCAGATGCAATAGGAATTTTTGGGTTAGGTCAGTCTGTTCGCGAGATATGGGAGTTTGAAGCCAAGAAATGGTTGAGAAGGCAAAAAATTTTTCGCAATTCTGCTGCTCCGAACGCTTAACCAGAATGGCCTAGGGAAAAAATACACATACCGTTGTAATCGGGCGAGTTTCTACTTTCAGATGCAATAGGAATTTTTGGGTTAGGTCAATCCGTTCGCGAGATATGGGAGTTTGAAGACAAGAAATGGTTGAGAAGGCAAAGAATTTTTCGCAATTCTGCTGCTCCAAACGCTTAACCAGAATGGCCTAGGGAAAAAATACACATACCTTTGTAATCGGGCGGGTTTCTACTTTCAGATGCAAAAGGAATTTTTGGGTTAGGTCAATCCGTTCGCGAGATATGGGAGTTTGAAGACAAGAAATGGTTGAGAAGGCAAAGAATTTTTCGCAATTCTGCTGCTCCAAACGCTTAACCAGAATGGCCTAGGGAAAAAATACACATACCGTTGTAATCGGGCGAGTTTCTACTTTCAGATGCAATAGGAATTTTTGCGTTTGGTCAATCCGTTCGAGAGATATGGGAGTTTGAAGCCAAGAAATGGTTGAGAAGGCAAAAAATTTTTCGCAATTCTGCTGCTCCAAACGCTTAACCAGAATGGCCTAGGGAGAAAATACACATACCGTTGTAATCGGGCGAGTTTCTACTTTCAGATGCGATAGGAATTTTTGGGTTACGTCAATCCGTTCGCGAGATATGGGAGTTTGAAGCTAAGAAATGGTTGAGAAGACAACAAATTTTTCGCAGTTCTGCTGCTCCAAACGCTTAACCAGAATGGCCTAGGGAAAAAATACACATACCGTTTTAATCGGGCGAGTTTCTACTTTCAGGTGCAATAGGAATTTTTGGGTTAGGTCAATTCGTTCGCGAGATATGGGAGTTTGAAGCCAAGAAATTGTTGAGAAGGCAAAAAATTTTTCGCAATTCTGCTGCTCCAAACGCTTAACCAGAATGGCCTAGGGAAAAAATACACATGCCGTTGTAATCGGGCGAGTTTCTACTTTCAGATGCAATAGGAATTTTTGGGTTAGGTCAATCCGTTCGCGAGATATGGGAGTTGAAGTCAAGAAATGGTAGAGAAGGCAAAAAATTTTTCACAATTCTGCTGCTCCAAACGCTTAACCAGAATGGCCTAGGGAAAAAATACATATACCGTTGTAATCGGGCGAGTTTCTACTTTCAGATGCAATAGGAATTTTTGGGTTAGGTCAATCTGTTCGCGAGATATGGGACTTTGAAGCCAAGAAATGTTTGAGAAGGCAAAAAATTTTTCGCAATTCTGCTGCTCCAAACGCTTAACCAGAATGGCCCAGGGAAAAAATACACATACCGCTGTAATCGGGCGAGTTTCTACTTTCAGATGCAATAGGAATTTTTGGGTTAGGTCAATCCGTTCGCGAGATATGGGACTTTGAAGCCAAGAAATGGTAGAGAAGGCAAAAAATTTTTCGCAATTCTGCTGCTCCAAACGCTTAACCAGAATGGCCTAGGGAAAAAATACACATACCGTTGTAATCGGGCGAGTTTCTACTTTCAGAGGCAATAGGAATTTTTGCGTTAGGTCAATCCGTTCGCGAGATATGGGAGTTTGAAGCCAAGAAATGGTTGAGAAGCCAAAAAATTTTTCGCAATTCTGCTGCTCCCAACGCTTAACTAGAATGGCCTAGGGAAAAAATAAACATACCGTTGTAATCGGGCGAGTTTCTACTTTCAGATGCAATAGGAATTTTTGGGTTAGGTCTATCCGTTCGCGAGATATGGGAGTTTGAAGCCAAGAAATGGTAGAGAAGGCAAAAAATTTTTCACAATTCTGCTGCTCCAAACGCTTAACCAGAATGGCCTAGGGAAAAAATACACATACCGTTGTAATCGGGCGAGTTTCTACTTTCAGATGCAATAGGAATTTTTGCGTTAGGTCAATCCGTTCGAGAGATATGGGAGTTTGAAGCCAAGAAATGGTTGAGAAGGCAAAAAATTTTTCGCAATTCTGCTGCTCCAAACGCTTAACCAGAATGGCCTAGGGAAAAAATACACATACCGTTGTAATCGGGCGAGTTTCTACTTTCAGATGCGATAGGAATTTTTGGGTTACGTCAATCCGTTCGCGAGATATGGGAGTTTGAAGCTAAGAAATGGTTGAGAAGACAACAAATTTTTCGCAGTTCTGCTGCTCCAAACGCTTAACCAGAATGGCCTAGGGAAAAAATACACATACCGTTTTAATCGGGCGAGTTTCTACTTTCAGGTGCAATAGGAATTTTTGGGTTAGGTCAATTCGTTCGCGAGATATGGGAGTTTGAAGCCAAGAAATTGTTGAGAAGGCAAAAAATTTTTCGCAATTCTGCTGCTCCAAACGCTTAACCAGAATGGCCTAGGGAAAAAATACACATACCGTTGTAATCGGGCGAGTTTCTACTTTCAGATGCAATAGGAATTTTTGGGTTAGGTCAATCCGTTCGCGAGATATGGGAGTTGAAGTCAAGAAATGGTAGAGAAGGCAAAAAATTTTTCACAATTCTGCTGCTCCAAACGCTTAACCAGAATGGCCTAGGGAAAAAATACATATACCGTTGTAATCGGGCGAGTTTCTACTTTCAGATGCAATAGGAATTTTTGGGTTAGGTCAATCTGTTCGCGAGATATGGGACTTTGAAGCCAAGAAATGTTTGAGAAGGCAAAAAATTTTTCGCAATTCTGCTGCTCCAAACGCTTAACCAGAATGGCCCAGGGAAAAAATACACATACCGCTGTAATCGGGCGAGTTTCTACTTTCAGATGCAATAGGAATTTTTGGGTTAGGTCAATCCGTTCGCGAGATATGGGACTTTGAAGCCAAGAAATGGTAGAGAAGGCAAAAAATTTTTCGCAATTCTGCTGCTCCAAACGCTTAACCAGAATGGCCTAGGGAAAAAATACACATACCGTTGTAATCGGGCGAGTTTCTACTTTCAGAGGCAATAGGAATTTTTGCGTTAGGTCAATCCGTTCGCGAGATATGGGAGTTTGAAGCCAAGAAATGGTTGAGAAGCCAAAAAATTTTTCGCAATTCTGCTGCTCCCAACGCTTAACTAGAATGGCCTAGGGAAAAAATAAACATACCGTTGTAATCGGGCGAGTTTCTACTTTCAGATGCAATAGGAATTTTTGGGTTAGGTCTATCCGTTCGCGAGATATGGGAGTTTGAAGCCAAGAAATGGTAGAGAAGGCAAAAAATTTTTCACAATTCTGCTGCTCCAAACGCTTAACCAGAATGGCCTAGGGAAAAAATACACATACCGTTGTAATCGGGCGAGTTTCTACTTTCAGATGCAATAGGAATTTTTGGGTTAGGTCAGTCTGTTCGCGAGATATGGGAGTTTGAAGCCAAGAAATGGTTGAGAAGGCAAAAAATTTTTCGCAATTCTGCTGCTCCGAACGCTTAACTAGAATGGCCTAGGGAAGAAATACACATACCGTTGTAATCGGGCGAGTTTCTACTTTCAGATGCAATAGGAATTTTTGGGTTAGGTCAATCCGTTCGCGAGATATGGGACTTTGAAGCCAAGAAATGGTTGAGAAGGCAAAAAATTTTTCGCAATTCTGCTGCTCCAAACGCTTAACCAGAATGGCCTAGGGAAAAAATACACATACCGTTGTAATCGGGCGAGTTTCTACTTTCAGATGCAATAGGAATTTTTGCGTTAGGTCAATCCGTTCGAGAGATATGGGAGTTTGAAGCCAAGAAATGGTAGAGAAGGCAAAAAATTTTTCACAATTCTGCTGCTCCAAACGCTTAACCAGAATGGCCTAGGGAAAGAATACACATACCGTTGTAATCGGGCGAGTTTCTACTTTCAGATGCAATAGGAATTTTTGGGTTAGGTCAGTCTGTTCGCGAGATATGGGAGTTTGAAGCCAAGAAATGGTTGAGAAGGCAAAAAATTTTTCGCAATTCTGCTGCTCCGAACGCTTAACCAGAATGGCCTAGGGAAAAAATACACATACCGTTGTAATCGGGCGAGTTTCTACTTTCAGATGCAATAGGAATTTTTGGGTTAGGTCAATCCGTTCGCGAGATATGGGAGTTTGAAGACAAGAAATGGTTGAGAAGGCAAAGAATTTTTCGCAATTCTGCTGCTCCAAACGCTTAACCAGAATGGCCTAGGGAAAAAATACACATACCTTTGTAATCGGGCGGGTTTCTACTTTCAGATGCAAAAGGAATTTTTGGGTTAGGTCAATCCGTTCGCGAGATATGGGAGTTTGAAGACAAGAAATGGTTGAGAAGGCAAAGAATTTTTCGCAATTCTGCTGCTCCAAACGCTTAACCAGAATGGCCTAGGGAAAAAATACACATACCGTTGTAATCGGGCGAGTTTCTACTTTCAGATGCAATAGGAATTTTTGCGTTAGGTCAATCCGTTCGAGAGATATGGGAGTTTGAAGCCAAGAAATGGTAGAGAAGGCAAAAAATTTTTCACAATTCTGCTGCTCCAAACGCTTAACCAGAATGGCCTAGGGAAAAAATACACATACCGTTGTAATCGGGCGAGTTTCTACTTTCAGATGCAATAGGAATTTTTGCGTTATGTCAATCCGTTCGCGAGATATGGGAGTTTGAAGCCAAGAAATAGTAGAGAAGGCAAAAAATTTTTCACAATTCTGCTGCTCCAAACGCTTAACCAGAATGGCCTAGGGAAAAAATACACATACCGTTTTAGTCGGGCGAGTTTCTACTTTCAGATGCAATAGGAATTTTTGGGTTAGGTCAATCCGTTCGCGAGATATGGCAGTTTGAAGCCAAGAAATGGTTGAGAAGGCAAAAAATTTTTCGCAATTCTGCTGCTCCAAACGCTTAACCAGAACGGCCTAAGGAAAAAATACACATACCGTTGTAATCGGGCGAGTTTCTACTTTCAGATGCAATAGGAATTTTTGCGGTAGGTCAATCCGTTCGAGAGATATGGGAGTTTGAAGCCAAGAAATGGTAGAGAAGGCAAAAAATTTTTCACAATTCTGCTGCTCCAAACGCTTAACCAGAATGGCCTAGGGAAAAAATACACATACCGTTGTAATCGGGCGAGTTTCTACTTTCAGATGCAATAGGAATTTTTGGGATAGGTCAGTCTGTTCGCGAGATATGGGAGTTTGAAGCCAAGAAATGGTTGAGAAGGCAAAAAATTTTTCGCAATTCTGCTGCTCCGAACGCTTAACCAGAATGGCCTAGGGAAAAAATACACATACCGTTGTAATCGGGCGAGTTTCTACTTTCAGATGCAATAGGAATTTTTGGGTTAGGTCAATCCGTTCGCGAGATATGGGAGTTTGAAGACAAGAAATGGTTGAGAAGGCAAAAAATTTTTCGCAATTCTGCTGCTCCAAACGCTTAACCAGAATGGCCTAGGGAAAAAATACACATACCTTTGTAATCGGGCGAGTTTCTACTTTCAGATGCAACAGGAATTTTTGGGTCAGGTCAATCCGTTCGCGAGATATGGGAGTTTGAAGCTAAGAAATGGTTGAGAAGCCAAAAATTTTTTCGCAATTCAGCTGCTCCGAACGCTTAACCAGAATGGCCTAGGGAAAAAATACACATACCGTTGTAATCGGGCGAGATTCTACTTTCAGATGCAATAGGAATTTTTGCGTTAGGTCAATCCGTTCGCGAGATATGGGAGTTTGAAGCCAAGAAATGGTAGAGAAGGCAAAAAATTTTTCACAATTCTGCTGCTCCAAACGCTTAACCAGAATGGCCTAGGGAAAAAATACACATACCGTTTTAGTCGGGCGAGTTTCTACTTTCAGATGCAATAGGAATTTTTGGGTTAGGTCAATCCGTTCGCGAGATATGGCAGTTTGAAGCCAAGAAATGGTTGAGAAGGTAAAAAATTTTTCGCAATTCTGCTGCTCCAAACGCTTAACCAGAACGGCCTAAGGAAAAAATACACATACCGTTGTAATCGGGCGAGTTCCTACTTTCAGATGCAATAGGAATTTTTGGGTTAGGTCAATCCGTTCGCGAGATATGGGAGTTTGAAGTCAAGAAATGGTAGAGAAGGCAAAAAATTTTTCACAATTCTGCTGCTCCAAACGCTTAACCAGAATGGCCTAGGGGAAAAATACACATACCGTTGTAATCGGGCGAGTTTCTACTTTCAGATGCAATAGGAATTTTTGGGTTAGGTCAATCCGTTCGCGAGATATGGGACTTTGAAGCCAAGAAATGGTTGAGAAGGCAAAAAATTTTTCGCAATTCTGCTGCTCCAAACGCTTAACCAGAATGGCCTAGGGAAAAAATACACATACCGTTGTAATCGGGCGAGTTTCTACTTTCAGATGCAATAGGAATTTTTGGGTTACGTCAATCCGTTCGCGAGATATGGGAGTTTGAAGCTAAGAAATGGTTGAGAAGACAACAAATTTTTCGCAGTTCTGCTGCTCCAAACGCTTAACCAGAATGGCCTAGGGAAAAAATACACATACCGTTGTAATCGGGCGAGTTTCTACTTTCAGGTGCAATAGGAATTTTTGGGTTAGGTCAATTCGTTCGCGAGATATGGGTGTTTGAAGCCAAGAAATTGTTGAGAAGGCAAAAAATTTTTCGCAATTCTGCTGCTCCAAACGCTTAACCAGAATGGCCTAGGGAAAAAATACACATACCGTTGTAATCGGGCGAGTTTCTACTTTCAGATGCAATAGGAATTTTTGGGTTAGGTCAATCCGTTCGCGAGATATGGGAGTTGAAGCCAAGAAATGGTTGAGAAGGCAACAAATTTTTCGCAATTCTGCTGCTCCAAACGCTTAACCAGAATGGCCTAGGGAAAAAATACACATACCTTTGTAATCGGGCGAGTTTCTACTTTCAGATGCAACAGGAATTTATGGGTTAGGTCAATCCGTTCGCGAGATATGGGAGTTTGAAGCTAAGAAATGGTTGAGAAGCCAAAAATTTTTCGCAATTCTGCTGCTCCGAACGCTTAACCAGAATGGCCTAGGGAAAAAATACACATACCGTTGTAATCGGGCGAGTTTCTACTTTCAGATGCAATAGGAATTTTTGGGTTAGGTCAATCCGTTCGCGAGATATGGGAGTTTGAAGCCAAGAAATGGTAGAGAAGGCAAAAAATTTTTCACAATTCTGCTGCTCCAAACGCTTAACCAGCATGGCCTCGGGAAAAATACACATACCGTTGTAATCGGGCGAGTTTCTACTTTCAGACGCAATAGGAATTTTTGGGTTAGGTCAATCCGTTCGCGAGATATGGGAGTTTGAAGCCAAGAAATGGTTGAGAAGGCAAAAACTTTTTCGCAATTCTGCTGCTCCAAACGCTTAACCAAAATGGCCAAGGGAAAAAATACACATACCGCTGTAATCGGGCGAGTTTCTACTTTCAGATGCAATAGGAATTTTTGGGTTAGGTCAATCCGTTCGCGAGATATGGGACTTTGAAGCCAAGAAATGGTTGAGAAGGCAAAAAATTTTTCGCAATTCTGCTGCTCCAAACGCTTAACCAGAATGGCCTAGGGAAAAAATACACATACCGTTGTAATCGGGCGAGTTTCTACTTTCAGATGCAATAGGAATTTTTGCGTTAGGTCAATCCGTTCGAGAGATATGGGAGTTTGAAGCCAAGAAATGGCAGAGAAGGCAAAAAATTTTTCACAATTCTGCTGCTCCAAACGCTTAACCAGAATGGCCTAGGGAAAGAATACACATACCGTTGTAATCGGGCGAGTTTCTACTTTCAGATGCAATAGGAATTTTTGGGTTAGGTCAGTCTGTTCCCGAGATATGGGAGTTTGAAGCCAAGAAATGGTTGAGAAGGCAAAAAATTTTTCGCAATTCTGCTGCTCCGAACGCTTAACCAGAATGGCCTAGGGAAAAAATACACATACCGTTGTAATCGGGCGAGTTTCTACTTTCAGATGCAATAGGAATTTTTGGGTTAGGTCAATCCGTTCGCGAGATATGGGAGTTTGAAGACAAGAAATGGTTGAGAAGGCAAAGAATTTTTCGCAATTCTGCTGCTCCAAACGCTTAACCAGAATGGCCTAGGGAAAAAATACACATACCTTTGTAATCGGGCGGGTTTCTACTTTCAGATGCAAAAGGAATTTTTGGGTTAGGTCAATCCGTTCGCGAGATATGGGAGTTTGAAGACAAGAAATGGTTGAGAAGGCAAAGAATTTTTCGCAATTCTGCTGCTCCAAACGCTTAACCAGAATGGCCTAGGGAAAAAATACACATACCGTTGTAATCGGGCGAGTTTCTACTTTCAGATGCAATAGGAATTTTTGCGTTAGGTCAATCCGTTCGAGAGATATGGGAGTTTGAAGCCAAGAAATGGTAGAGAAGGCAAAAAATTTTTCACAATTCTGCTGCTCCAAACGCTTAACCAGAATGGCCTAGGGAAAAAATACACATACCGTTGTAATCGGGCGAGTTTCTACTTTCAGATGCAATAGGAATTTTTGCGTTAGGTCAATCCGTTCGCGAGATATGGGAGTTTGAAGCCAAGAAATAGTAGAGAAGGCAAAAAATTTTTCACAATTCTGCTGCTCCAAACGCTTAACCAGAATGGCCTAGGGAAAAAATACACATACCGTTGTAATCGGGCGAGTTTCTACTTTCAGATGCAATAGGAATTTTTACGTTAGGTCAATCCGTTCGAGAGATATGGGAGTTTGAAGCCAAGAAATGGTAGAGAAGGCAAAAAATTTTTCACAATTCTGCTGCTCCAAACGCTTAACCAGAATGGCCTAGGGAAAAAATACACATACCGTTGTAATCGGGCGAGTTTCTACTTTCAGATGCAATAGGAATTTTTGGGTTAGGTCTATCCGTTCGCGAGATATGGGAGTTTGAAGCCAAGAAATGGTAGAGAAGGCAAAAAATTTTTCACAATTCTGCTGCTCCAAACGCTTAACCAGAATGGCCTAGGGAAAAAATACACATACCGTTGTAATCGGGCGAGTTTCTACTTTCAGATGCAATAGGAATTTTTGGGTTAGGTCAGTCTGTTCGCGAGATATGGGAGTTTGAAGCCAAGAAATGGTTGAGAAGGCAAAAAATTTTTCGCAATTCTGCTGCTCCGAACGCTTAACTAGAATGGCCTAGGGAAGAAATACACATACCGTTGTAATCGGGCGAGTTTCTACTTTCAGATGCAATAGGAATTTTTGGGTTAGGTCAATCCGTTCGCGAGATATGGGACTTTGAAGCCAAGAAATGGTTGAGAAGGCAAAAAATTTTTCGCAATTCTGCTGCTCCAAACGCTTAACCAGAATGGCCTAGGGAAAAAATACACATACCGTTGTAATCGGGCGAGTTTCTACTTTCAGATGCAATAGGAATTTTTGCGTTAGGTCAATCCGTTCGAGAGATATGGGAGTTTGAAGCCAAGAAATGGTAGAGAAGGCAAAAAATTTTTCACAATTCTGCTGCTCCAAACGCTTAACCAGAATGGCCTAGGGAAAGAATACACATACCGTTGTAATCGGGCGAGTTTCTACTTTCAGATGCAATAGGAATTTTTGGGTTAGGTCAGTCTGTTCGCGAGATATGGGAGTTTGAAGCCAAGAAATGGTTGAGAAGGCAAAAAATTTTTCGCAATTCTGCTGCTCCGAACGCTTAACCAGAATGGCCTAGGGAAAAAATACACATACCGTTGTAATCGGGCGAGTTTCTACTTTCAGATGCAATAGGAATTCTTGGGTTAGGTCAATCCGTTCGCGAGATATGGGAGTTTGAAGACAAGAAATGGTTGAGAAGGCAAAGAATTTTTCGCAATTCTGCTGCTCCAAACGCTTAACCAGAATGGCCTAGGGAAAAAATACACATACCTTTGTAATCGGGCGGGTTTCTACTTTCAGATGCAAAAGGAATTTTTGGGTTAGGTCAATCCGTTCGCGAGATATGGGAGTTTGAAGACAAGAAATGGTTGAGAAGGCAAAGAATTTTTCGCAATTCTGCTGCTCCAAACGCTTAACCAGAATGGCCTAGGGAAAAAATACACATACCGTTGTAATCGGGCGAGTTTCTACTTTCAGATGCAATAGGACTTTTTGCGTTAGGTCAATCCGTTCGAGAGATATGGGAGTTTGAAGCCAAGAAATGGTAGAGAAGGCAAAAAATTTTTCACAATTCTGCTGCTCCAAACGCTTAACCAGAATGGCCTAGGGAAAAAATACACATACCGTTGTAATCGGGCGAGTTTCTACTTTCAGATGCAATAGGAATTTTTGCGTTAGGTCAATCCGTTCGCGAGATATGGGAGTTTGAAGCCAAGAAATAGTAGAGAAGGCAAAAAATTTTTCACAATTCTGCTGCTCCAAACGCTTAACCAGAATGGCCTAGGGAAAAAATACACATACCGTTTTAGTCGGGCGAGTTTCTACTTTCAGATGCAATAGGAATTTTTGGGTTAGGTCAATCCGTTCGCGAGATATGGCAGTTTGAAGCCAAGAAATGGTTGAGAAGGCAAAAAATTTTTCGCAATTCTGCTGCTCCAAACGCTTAACCAGAACGGCCTAAGGAAAAAATACACATACCGTTGTAATCGGGCGAGTTTCTACTTTCAGATGCAATAGGAATTTTTGCGTTAGGTCAATCCGTTCGAGAGATATGGGAGTTTGAAGCCAAGAAATGGTAGAGAAGGCAAAAAATTTTTCACAATTCTGCTGCTCCAAACGCTTAACCAGAATGGCCTAGGGAAAAAATACACATACCGTTGTAATCGGGCGAGTTTCTACTTTCAGATGCAATAGGAATTTTTGGGATAGGTCAGTCTGTTCGCGAGATATGGGAGTTTGAAGCCAAGAAATGGTTGAGAAGGCAAAAAATTTTTCGCAATTCTGCTGCTCCGAACGCTTAACCAGAATGGCCTAGGGAAAAAATACACATACCGTTGTAATCGGGCGAGTTTCTACTTTCAGATGCAATAGGAATTTTTGGGTTAGGTCAATCCGTTCGCGAGATATGGGAGTTTGAAGACAAGAAATGGTTGAGAAGGCAAAAAATTTTTCACAATTCTGCTGCTCCAAACGCTTAACCAGAATGGCCTAGGGAAAAAATACACATACCTTTGTAATCGGGCGAGTTTCCACTTTCAGATGCAACAGGAATTTTTGGGTTAGGTCAATCCGTTCGCGAGATATGGGAGTTTGAAGCTAAGAAATGGTTGAGAAGCCAAAAAATTTTTCGCAATTCTGCTGCTCCGAACGCTTAACCAGAATGGCCTAGGGAAAAAATACACATACCGTTGTAATCGGGCGAGATTCTACTTTCAGATGCAATAGGAATTTTTGCGTTAGGTCAATCCGTTCGCGAGATATGGGAGTTTGAAGCCAAGAAATGGTAGAGAAGGCAAAAAATTTTTCACAATTCTGCTGCTCCAAACGCTTAACCAGAATGGCCTAGGGAAAAAATACACATACCGTTTTAGTCGGGCGAGTTTCTACTTTCAGATGCAATAGGAATTTTTGGGTTAGGTCAATCCGTTCGCGAGATATGGCAGTTTGAAGCCAAGAAATGGTTGAGAAGGTAAAAAATTTTTCGCAATTCTGCTGCTCCAAACGCTTAACCAGAACGGCCTAAGGAAAAAATACACATACCGTTGTAATCGGGCGAGTTCCTACTTTCAGATGCAATAGGAATTTTTGCGTTAGGTCAATCCGTTCGAGAGATATGGGAGTTTGAAGCCAAGAAATGGTAGAGAAGGCAAAAAATTTTTCACAATTCTGCTGCTCCAAACGCTTAACCAGAATGGCCTAGGGAAAAAATACACATACCGTTGTAATCGGGCGAGTTTCTACTTTCAGATGCAATAAGAATTTTTGGGATAGGTCAGTCTGTTCGCGAGATATGGGAGTTTGAAGCCAAGAAATGGTTGAGAAGGCAAAAAATTTTTCGCAATTCTGCTGCTCCGAACGCTTAACCAGAATGGCCTAGGGAAAAAATACACATACCGTTGTAATCGGGCGAGTTTCTACTTTCAGATGCAATAGGAATTTTTGGGTTAGGTCAATCCGTTCGCGAGATATGGGAGTTTGAAGACAAGAAATGGTTGAGAAGGCAAAAAATTTTTCACAATTCTGCTGCTCCAAACGCTTAACCAGAATGGCCTAGGGAAAAAATACACATACCTTTGTAATCGGGCGAGTTTCCACTTTCAGATGCAACAGGAATTTTTGGGTTAGGTCAATCCGTTCGCGAGATATGGGAGTTTGAAGCTAAGAAATGGTTGAGAAGCCAAAAAATTTTTCGCAATTCTGCTGCTCCGAACGCTTAACCAGAATGGCCTAGGGAAAAAATACACATACCGTTGTAATCGGGC
>NW_027480301.1:0-25468 GCF_051014685.1 Ptiloglossa arizonensis
CGTTATACGTTGTACGTTATACGTTATACGTTATACGTTATACGTTATACGTTATACGTTATACGTTATACGTTATACGTTATACGTTATACGTTATACGTTATACGTTATACGTTATACGTTATACGTTATACGTAATATGTAATACGTCATACGTTTTACGTTATACGTTATACGTTATACGTTATACGTTATACGTTATACGTTATACGTTATACGTTATACGTTATACGTTATACGTTATACGTTATACGTTATACGTTATACGTTATACGTTATAGGTTATACGATACACGTTATACGTTATACGTTATACGTTATACGTTATACGTTATACGTTATACGTTATACGTTATACGTTATACGTTATACGTTATACGTTATACGTTATACGTTATACGTTATACGTTATACGTTATACGTAATATGTAATACGTCATACGTTTTACGTTATACGTTATACGTTATACGTTATACGTTATACGTTATACGTTATACGTTATACGTTATACGTTATACGTTATACGTTATACGTTATACGTTATACGTTATACGTTATACGTTATACGTTATACGTTATACGTTATACGTTATACGTTATACGTTATACGTTATACGTTATACGATATACGTTATACGTTATACGTTATACGTTATACGTTATACGTTATACGTTATACGTAATATGTAATACGTCATACGTTTTACGTTATACGTTATACGTTATACGTTATACGTTATACGTTATACGTTATTCGTTATACGTTATACGTTATACGTTATACGTTATACGTCATACGTTATAGGTTATACGATACACGTTATACGTTATACGTTATACGTTATACGTTATACGTTATACGTTATACGTTATACGTTATACGTTATACGTTATACGTTATACGTTATACGTTATACGTTATACGTTATACGTTATACGTTATACGTTATACGTTATACGTTATACGTTATACGTTATACGTTATACGTTATACGTTATACGTTATACGTTATACGTTATACGTTATACGTTATACGTTATACGTTATACGTTATACGGTATACGTTATGCGTTATTCGCTATACGTTATGCGTTATACGATATACGTTATGCGTTATAGGATATATGTTATACGTTTTACGTTATTCGTTATACGTTCTTCGTTACACGTTATACGTTATACGTTATACGTTATACGTTATACGTTATACGTTATACGTTATATGTTATACGGTATACGTTTTGCGTTATTCGCTATACGTTATGCGTTATACGATATACGTTATGCGTTATAGGATATATGTTATACGTTTTACGTTATTCGTTATACGTTCTTCGTTACACGTTATACGTTATACGTTATACGTTATACGTTATACGTTATACGTTATACGTTATACGTTATACGTTATACGTTATACGTTATACGTTATACGTTATACGTTATACGTTATACGTTATACGTTATACGTTATACGTTATACGTTATACGTTATACGGTATACGTTATGCGTTATACGCTATACGTTATGCGTTATAGGATATACGTTATGCGTTATAGGATATACGTTATACGTTATACGTTATACGTTATACGTTATGCGTTATAGGATATACGTTATACGTTATACGTTATACGTTATACGTTATACGTTATTCGTTATACGTTATACGTTATACGTTATACGTTATACGTTATACGTTATACGTTATACGTTATACGTTATAGGTTATACGATACACGTTATACGTTATACGTTATACGTTATACGTTATACGTTATACGTTATACGTTATACGTTATACGTTATACGTTATACGTTATACGTTATACGTTATACGTTATACGTTATACGTTATACGTTATACGTTATACGTTATACGTTATACGTTATACGTTATACGTTATACGTTATACGTTATACGTTATACGTTATACGTTATACGTTATACGTTATACGTTATACGTTATACGTTATACGTTATACGTTATACGTTATACGTTATACGTTATACGTTATACGTTATACGTTATACGTTATACGTTATACGTTATACGTTATACGTTATACGTTATACGTTATACGTTATACGTTATACGTTATACGTTATACGTTATACGTTATACGTTATACGTTATACGTTATACGTTATACGTTATACGTTTATACGTTATACGTTATACGTTATACGTTATACGTTATACGTTATACGTTATACGTTATACGTTATACGTTATACGTTATACGTTATACGTTATACGTTATACGTTATACGTTATACGTTATACCCTATACGCTATACGTTATACGTTATACGTTATACGTTATACGTTATAGGTCATACCTTATACGTGATACGTCATACGTTAAACGTTATGCGTTATACGTTATACGTTATACGTTATACGTTATACGTTATACGTTATACGTTATACGTTATACGTTATACGTTATACGTTATACGTTATACGTTATACGTTATACGTTATACGTTATACGTTATACGTTATACGTTATACGTTATACGTTATACGTTATACGTTATACGTTATACGTTATACGTAATATGTAATACGTCATACGTTTTACGTTATACGTTATACGTTATACGTTATACGTTATACGTTATACGTTATACGTTATACGTTATACGTTATACGTTATACGTTAAACGTTATACGTTATACGTTATACGTTATACGTTATACGTTATACCCTATACGTTATACGTTATACTCTATACGTTATACGTTATACGTTATACGTTATACGTTATACGTTATAGGTCATACCTTATACGTGATACGTCATACGTTAAACGTTATGCGTTATACGTTATACGTTATACGTTATACGTTATACGTTATACGTTATACGTTATGCGTTATACGTTATACGTTATACGTTATACGTTATACGTTATACGTTATACGTTATACGTTATACGTTATACGTTATACGTTATACGTTATACGTTATACGTTATACGTTATACGTTATACGTTATACGTTATACGTTATACGTTATACGTTATACGTTATACGTTATACGTTATACGTTATACGTAATATGTAATACGTCATACGTTTTACGTTATACGTTAGACGTTATACGTTATACGTTATACGTTATACGTTATACGTTATACGTTATACGTTATACGTTATACGTTATACGTTATACGTTATACGTTATACGTTATACGTTATACGTTATACGTTATACGTTATACGTTATACGTTATACGTTATACCCTATACGTTATACGTTATACGTTATACGTTATACGTTATACGTTATAGGTCATACCTTATACGTGATACGTCATACGTTAAACGTTATGCGTTATACGTTATACGTTATACGTTATACGTTATACGTTATACGTTATACGTTATACGTTATACGTTATATGTTATACGTTATACGTTATACGTTATACGTTATACGTAATATGTAATACGTCATACGTTTTACGTTATACGTTATACGTTATACGTTATACGTTATACGTTATACGTTATACGTTATACGTTATACGTTATACGTTATACGTTATACGTTATACGTTATACGTTATACGTTATACGTTATACGTTATACGTTATACGTTATACGTTATACGTTATACGTCATACGTTATACGTTATACGTTATACGTTATACGTTATACGTTATACGTTATACGTTATACGTTATACGTTATACGTTATACGTTATACGTTATACGTTATACGTTATACGTTATACGTTATACGTTATACGTTATACGTTATACGTTATACGTTATACGTTATACGTTATACGTTATACGTTATACGTTATACGTTATACGTTATACGTTATACGTTATACGTTATACGTTATACGTTATACGTTATACGTTATACGTAATATGCAATACGTCATACGTTTTACGTTATACGTTATACGTTATACGTTATACGTTATACATTATACGTTATACGTTATACGTTATACGTTATACGTTATACGTTATACGTTATACGTTATACGTTATAGGTCATACCTTATACGTGATACGTCATACGTTATACGTTATACGTTATACGTTATACGTTATACGTTATACGTTATACGTTATACGTTATACGTTATACGTTATACGTTATACGTTATACGTTATACGTTATACGTTATACGTTATACGTTATACGTTATACGTTATACGTTATACGTTATACGTTATACGTTATACGTTATACGTTATACGTTATACGTTATACGTTATACGTTATACGTTATACGTTATACGTTATACGTTATACGTTATACGTTATACGTTATACGTTATACGTTATACGTTATACGTTGTACGTTATACGTTATACGTTATACCCTATACGTTATACGTTATACGTTATACGTTATACGTTATACGTTATAGGTCATACCTTATACGTGATACGTCATACGTTAGACGTTATGCGTTATACGTTATACGTTATACGTTATACGTTATACGTTATACGTTATACGTTATACGTTATACGTTATACGTTATACGTTATACGTTATACGTTATACGTTATACGTTATACGTTATACGTTATACGTTATACGTTATACGTTATACGTTATACGTTATACGTCATACGTTATACGTTATACGTTATACGTTATACGTTATACGTTATACGTTATACGTTATACGTTATACGTTATACGTTATACGTTATACGTTATACGTTATACGTTATACGTTGTAGGTCATACCTTATACGTGATACGTCATACGTTATACGTTATACGTTATACGTTATACGTTATACGTTATACGTTATACGTTATACGTTATACGTTATACGTTATACGTTATACGATATACGTTATACGTTATACGTTATACGTTATACGTTATACGTTATACGTTATACGTTATACGTAATATGTAATACGTCATACGTTTTACGTTATACGTTATACGTTATACGTTATACGTTATACGTTATACCTATACGTTATACGTTATACGTTATACGTTATACGTTATACGTTATAGGTCATACCTTATACGTGATACGTCATACGTTAAACGTTATGCGTTATACGTTATACGTTATACGTTATACGTTATACGTTATACGTTATACGTTATACGTTATACGTTATACGTTATACGTTATACGTTATACGTTATACGTTATACGTTATACGTTATACGTTATACGTTATACGTTATACGTTATACGTTATACGTTATACGTTATACGTAATATGTAATACGTCATACGTTTTACGTTATACGTTATACGTTATACGTTATACGTTATACGTTATACGTTATACGTTATACGTTATACGTTATACGTTATACGTTATACGTTATACGTTATACGTTATACGTTATACGTTATACGTTATACGTTATACGTTATACGTTATACGTTATACGTTATACGTTATACCCTATACGTTATACGTTATACGTCATACGTTATACGTTATACGTTATAGGTCATACCTTATACGTGATACGTCATACGTTAAACGTTATGCGTTATACGTTATACGTTATACGTTGTACGTTATACGTTATACGTTATACGTTATACGTTATACGTTATACGTTATACGTTATACGTTATACGTTATACGTTATACGTTATACGTTATACGTTATACGTTATACGTTATACGTTATACGTAATATGTAATACGTCATACGTTTTACGTTATACGTTATACGTTATACGTTATACGTTATACGTTATACGTTATACGTTATACGTTATACGTTATACGTTATACGTTATACGTTATACGTTATACGTTATACGTTATACGTTATAGGTTATACGATACACGTTATACGTTATACGTTATACGTTATACGTTATACGTTATACGTTATACGTTATACGTTATACGTTATACGTTATACGTTATACGTTATACGTTATACGTTATACGTTATACGTTATACGTTATAACGTAATATGTAATACGTCATACGTTTTACGTTATACGTTATACGTTATACGTTATACGTTATACGTTATACGTTATACGTTATACGTTATACGTTATACGTTATACGTTATACGTTATACGTTATACGTTATACGTTATACGTTATACGTTATACGTTATACGTTATACGTTATACGTTATACGTTATACGTTATACGATATACGTTATACGTTATACGTTATACGTTATACGTTATACGTTATACGTTATACGTAATATGTAATACGTCATACGTTTTACGTTATACGTTATACGTTATACGTTATACGTTATACGTTATACGTTATTCGTTATACGTTATACGTTATACGTTATACGTTATACGTCATACGTTATAGGTTATACGATACACGTTATACGTTATACGTTATACGTTATACGTTATACGTTATACGTTATACGTTATACGTTATACGTTATACGTTATACGTTATACGTTATACGTTATACGTTATACGTTATACGTTATACGTTATACGTTATACGTTATACGTTATACGTTATACGTTATACGTTATACGTTATACGTTTATACGTTATACGTTATACGTTATACGTTATACGTTATACGTTATACGTTATACGTTATACGTATACGTTATACGGTATACGTTATGCGTTATTCGCTATACGTTATGCGTTATACGATATACGTTATGCGTTATAGGATATATGTTATACGTTTTACGTTATTCGTTATACGTTCTTCGTTACACGTTATACGTTATACGTTATACGTTATACGTTATACGTTATACGTTATACGTTATATGTTATACGGTATACGTTTTGCGTTATTCGCTATACGTTATGCGTTATACGATATACGTTATGCGTTATAGGATATATGTTATACGTTTTACGTTATTCGTTATACGTTCTTCGTTACACGTTATACGTTATACGTTATACGTTATACGTTATACGTTATACGTTATACGTTATACGTTATACGTTATACGTTATACGTTATACGTTATACGTTATACGTTATACGTTATACGTTATACGTTATACGTTATACGTTATACGTTATACGTTATACGGTATACGTTATGCGTTATACGCTATACGTTATGCGTTATAGGATATACGTTATGCGTTATAGGATATACGTTATACGTTATACGTTATACGTTATACGTTATGCGTTATAGGATATACGTTATACGTTATACGTTATACGTTATACGTTATACGTTATTCGTTATACGTTATACGTTATACGTTATACGTTATACGTTATACGTTATACGTTATACGTTATACGTTATAGGTTATACGATACACGTTATACGTTATACGTTATACGTTATACGTTATACGTTATACGTTATACGTTATACGTTATACGTTATACGTTATACGTTATACGTTATACGTTATACGTTATACGTTATACGTTATACGTTATACGTTATACGTTATACGTTATACGTTATACGTTATACGTTATACGTTATACGTTATACGTTATACGTTATACGTTATACGTAATATGTAATACGTTATACGTTATAGGTCATACCTTATACGTGATACGTCATACGTTAAACGTTATGCGTTATACGTTATACGTTATACGTTATACGATATACGTTATACGTTATACGTTATAGGTTATACGATACACGTTATACGTTATACGTTATACGTTATACGTTATACGTTATACGTTATACGTTATACGTTATACGTTATACGTTATACGTTATACGTTATACGTAATATGTAATACGTCATACGTTTTACGTTATACGTTATACGTTATACGTTATACGTTATACGTTATACGTTATACGATATTCGTTATACGTTATAGGTCATACCTTATACGTGATACGTCATACGTTAAACGTTATGCGTTATACGTTATACGTTATACGTTATACGTTATACGTTATACGTTATGCGTTATAGGATATACGTTGTACTTTATACGTTGTACGTTATACGTTATACGTAATATGTAATACGTTATGCGTTATACGTTATACATTATACGTTATACGATATACGTTATACGTTATACATTAGACGTTATAGGTTATACATAATACATTATACGTTACACGTTATACGTTATACGTTATACGTTATACGTTATACGTTATACGTTATACGGTATACGTTATGCGTTATACGCTATACGTTATGCGTTATAGGATATACGTTATGCGTTATAGGATATACGTTATACGTTATACGTTGTACGTTACACGTTATACGTTATACGTTATACGTTATACGTTATACGTTATACGTTATACGTTATACGTTATACGTTATACGTTATACGTTATACGTTATACGTTATACGTTATACGTTATACGTTATACGTTATACGTTATACGTTATACGTTATACGTAATATGTAATACGTTATGCGTTATACGTTATACGTTATACGTTATACGTTATACGTTATACGTTATACGTTATACGTTATACGTTATACGTTATACGTTATACGTTATACGTTATACGTTATACGTTATACGTTATACGTTATACGTTATACGTTATACGTTATACGTTATACGTTATACGTTATACGTTATACGTTATACGTTATACGTTATACGTTATACGTTATACGTTATACGTTATACGTTATACGTTATACGTTATACGTTATACGTTATACGTTAAACGTTGTACGTTATACGTTGTACGTTATACGTTATACGTTGTACGTTGTACGTTATACGTTATACGTTGTACGTTATACGTTATACGTTATACGTTATACGTTATACGTTATACGTTATACGTTATACGTTATACGTTATACGTTATACGTTATACGTTATACGTTATACGTTATACGTTATACGTTATACGTTATACGTTATACGTTATACGTTATACGTTATACGTTATACGTTATACGTTATACGTTATACGTTATACGTTATACTTTATACGTTATACGTTATACGTTATACGTTATACGTTATACGTTATACGTTATACGTTATACGTTACACGTTATACGTTATACGTTATACGTTATACGTTATACGTTATACTTTATACGTTATACGTTATACGTTATACGTTATACGTTATACGTTATACGTTATACGTTATACGTTATGCGTTATACGTTATACGTAATATGTAATACGTTATGCGTTATACGTTATACATTATACGTTATACGTTATACATTATACGTTATACGATATACGATATACGTTATACGTTATACAGTAGACGTTATAGGTTATACATAATACATTATACGTTACACGTTATACGTTATACGTTATACGTTATACGTTATACGTTATACGTTATACGTTATACGTTATACGTTATACGTTATACGTTATACGTTATACGTTATACGTTATACGTTATACGTTATACGTTATACGTTATACGTTATACGTTATACGTTATACGTTATACGTTATACGTTATACGTTATACGTAATATGTAATACGTTATGCGTTATACGTTATACATTATACGTTATACGATATACGTTATACGTTATACATTAGACGTTATAGGTTATACATAATACATTATACGTTACACGTTATACGTTATACGTTATACGTTATACGTTATACGTTATGCGTTATACGTTATACGTAATATGTAATACGTTATGCGTTATACGTTATACATTATACGTTATGCGTTATAGATTATACGTTATACGTTATACGTTATACGTAATATGTAATACGTTATGCGTTATACGTTATATATTATACGTTATGCGTTATACATTATACGTTATACGTTATACGTTATACGTTATACGTTATACGATATACGTTATACGTTATACGTTATACGTTATACGTTATACGTTATACGTTATACGTTATACGTTATACGTTATACGTTATACGTTATACGTTATACGTTATACGTTATACGTTATACGTTATACGTTATACGTTATACGTTATACGTTATACGCTATACGTTATACGTTATACGTTATACGTTATACGTTATACGTTATACGTTATACGTTATACGTTATACGTTATACGTTATACGTTATACGTTATACGTTATACGTTAAACGTTGTACGTTATACGTTGTACGTTATACGTTATACGTTGTACGTTATACGTTATACGTTATACGTTATACGTTATACGTTATACGTTATACGTTATACGTTATACGTTATACGTTATACGTTATACGTTATACGTTATACGTTATACGTTATACGTTATACGTTATACGTTATACGTTATACGTTATACGTTATACGTTATACGTTATACGTTATACTTTATACGTTATACGTTATACGTTATACGTTATACGTTATACGTTATACGTTATACGTTATACGTTATACGTTATGCGTTATACGTTATACGTAATATGTAATACGTTATGCGTTATACGTTATACATTTTACGTTATACCTTATACATTATACGTTATACGATATACGATATACGTTATACGTTATACAGTAGACGTTATAGGTTATACATAATACATTATACGTTACACGTTATACGTTATACGTTATACGTTATACGTAATACGTTATACGTTATACGTTATACGTTATACGTTATACGTTATACGTTATACGTTATACGTTATACGTTATACGTTATACGTTATACGTTATACGTTTTACGTTATACGTTATACGTTATACGTTATACGTTATACGTTATACGTTATACGTTATACGTTATACGTAATATGTAATACGTTATGCGTTATACGTTATACATTATACGTTATACGATATACGTTATACGTTATACATTAGACGTTATAGGTTATACATAATACATTATACGTTACACGTTATACGTTGTACGTTATACGTTATACGTTATACGTTATACGTTATACGTTATACGTTATACGTTATAAGTTATACGTTATACGTTATACGTTATACGTTATACGTTATACGTTATACGTTATACGTTATACGTTAGACGTTACACGTTAGACGTTACACGTTACACGTTATACGTTATACGTTATACGTTATACGTTATACGTTATACGTTATACGTTATACGTTATACGTTATACGTTATACGTTATACGTTATACGTTATACGTTATACGTTATACGTTATACGTTATACGTTGTACGTTATACGTTATACGTTATACGTTATACGTTATACGTTATACGTTATACGTTATACTTTATACGTTATACGTTATACGTTATACGTTATACGTTATACGTTATACGTTATACGTTATACGTTATACGTTATGCGTTATACGTTATACGTAATATGTAATACGTTATGCGTTATACGTTATACATTTTACGTTATACGTTATACATTATACGTTATACGATATACGATATACGTTATACGTTATACAGTAGACGTTATAGGTTATACATAATACATTATACGTTACACGTTATACGTTATACGTTATACGTTATACGTAATACGTTATACGTTATACGTTATACGTTATACGTTATACGTTATACGTTATACGTTATACGTTATACGTTATACGTTATACGTTATACGTTATACGTTATACGTTTTACGTTATACGTTATACGTTATACGTTATACGTTATACGTTATACGTTATACGTTATACGTTATACGTAATATGTAATACGTTATGCGTTATACGTTATACATTATACGTTATACGATATACGTTATACGTTATACATTAGACGTTATAGGTTATACATAATACATTATACGTTACACGTTATACGTTGTACGTTATACGTTATACGTTATACGTTATACGTTATACGTTATACGTTATACGTTATACGTTATAAGTTATACGTTATACGTTATACGTTATACGTTATACGTTATACGTTATACGTTATACGTTATACGTTAGACGTTACACGTTAGACGTTACACGTTACACGTTATACGTTATACGTTATACGTTATACGTTATACGTTATACGTTATACGTTATACGGTATACGTTATGCGTTATACGCTATACGTTATGCGTTATAGGATATACGTTATGCGTTATAGGATATACGTTATACGTTATACGTTGTACGTTACACGTTATACGTTATACGTTATACGTTATACGTTATACGTTATACGTTATACGTTATACGTTATACGTTATACGTTATACGTTATACGTTATACGTTATACGTTATACGTTATACGTTATACGTTATGCGTTATACGTTATACGTAATATGTAATACGTTATGCGTTATACGTTATATATTATACGTTATGCGTTATACATTATACGTAATACGTTATACGTTATACGTTATACGTTATACGTTATACGTTATACGTTATACGTTATACGTTATACGTTATACGTTATACGTTATACGTTATACGTTATACGTTTTACGTTATACGTTATACGTTATACGTTATACGTTATACGTTATACGTTATACGTTATACGTTATACGTTATACGTTATACGTTATACGTTATACGTTATACGTTATACGTTATACGTTATACGTTATACTTTATACGTTATACGTTATACGTTATACGTTATACGTTATACGTTATACGTTATACGTTATACGTTATGCGTTATACGTTATACGTAATATGTAATACGTTATGCGTTATACGTTATACATTATACGTTATACGTTATACATTATACGTTATACGATATACGATATACGTTATACGTTATACAGTAGACGTTATAGGTTATACATAATACATTATACGTTACACGTTATACGTTATACGTTATACGTTATACGTAATACGTTATACGTTATACGTTATACGTTATACGTTATACGTTATACGTTATACGTTATACGTTATACGTTATACGTTATACGTTATACGTTATACGTTATACGTTATACGTTATACGTTATACGTTATACGTTATACGTTATACGTTATACGTTATACGTTATACGTAATATGTAATACGTTATGCGTTATACGTTATACATTATACGTTATACGATATACGTTATACATTATACGTTATACGATATACGATATACGTTATACGTTATACAGTAGACGTTATAGGTTATACATAATACATTATACGTTACACGTTATACGTTATACGTTATACGTTATACGTTATACGTTATTCGTTATACGTTATACGTTATACGTTATACGTTATACGTTATACGTTATACGTTATACGTTATACGTTATACGTTATACGTTATACGTTATACGTTATACGTTATACGTTATACGTTATACGTTATACGTTATACGTTATACGTAATATGTAATACGTTATGCGTTATACGTTATACATTATACGTTATACGATATACGTTATACGTTATACATTAGACGTTATAGGTTATACATAATACATTATACGTTACACGTTATACGTTATACGTTATACGTTATACGTTATACGTTATGCGTTATACGTTATACGTAATATGTAATACGTTATGCGTTATACGTTATACATTATACGTTATGCGTTATACGTTATACGTTATACGTTATACGTTATACGTTATACGTTATACGTTATACGTTATACGTTATACGTTATACGTTATACGTTATACGTTATACGTTATACGTTAAACGTTGTACGTTATACGTTGTAAGTTATACGTTATACGTTGTACGTTATACGTTATACGTTATACGTTATACGTTATACGTTATACGTTATACGTTATACGTTATACGTTATACGTTATACGTTATACGTTATACGTTATACGTTATACGTTATACGTTATACGTTATACGTTGTACGTTATACGTTATACGTTATACGTTATACGTTATACGTTATACGTTATACGTTATACTTTATACGTTATACGTTATACGTTATACGTTATACGTTATACGTTATACGTTATACGTTATACGTTATACGTTATGCGTTATACGTTATACGTAATATGTAATACGTTATGCGTTATACGTTATACATTTTACGTTATACGTTATACATTATACGTTATACGATATACGATATACGTTATACGTTATACAGTAGACGTTATAGGTTATACATAATACATTATACGTTACACGTTATACGTTATACGTTATACGTTATACGTAATACGTTATACGTTATACGTTATACGTTATACGTTATACGTTATACGTTATACGTTATACGTTATACGTTATACGTTATACGTTATACGTTATACGTTATACGTTTTACGTTATACGTTATACGTTATACGTTATACGTTATACGTTATACGTTATACGTTATACGTTATACGTAATATGTAATACGTTATGCGTTATACGTTATACATTATACGTTATACGATATACGTTATACGTTATACATTAGACGTTATAGGTTATACATAATACATTATACGTTACACGTTATACGTTGTACGTTATACGTTATACGTTATACGTTATACGTTATACGTTATACGTTATACGTTATACGTTATAAGTTATACGTTATACGTTATACGTTATACGTTATACGTTATACGTTATACGTTATACGTTATACGTTAGACGTTACACGTTAGACGTTACACGTTACACGTTATACGTTATACGTTATACGTTATACGTTATACGTTATACGTTATACGTTATACGGTATACGTTATGCGTTATACGCTATACGTTATGCGTTATAGGATATACGTTATGCGTTATAGGATATACGTTATACGTTATACGTTGTACGTTACACGTTATACGTTATACGTTATACGTTATACGTTATACGTTATACGTTATACGTTATACGTTATACGTTATACGTTATACGTTATACGTTATACGTTATACGTTATACGTTATACGTTATACGTTATACGTTATGCGTTATACGTTATACGTAATATGTAATACGTTATGCGTTATACGTTATATATTATACGTTATGCGTTATACATTATACGTTATACGTTATACGTTATACGTTATACGTTATACGATATACGTTATACGTTATACGTTATACGTTATACGTTATACGTTATACGTTATACGTTATACGTTATACGTTATACGTTATACGTTATACGTTATACGTTATACGTTATACGTTATACGTTATACGTTATACGTTATACTTTATACGTTATACGTTTACGTTATACGTTATACGTTATACGTTATACGTTATACGTTATACGTTATGCGTTATACGTTATACGTAATATGTAATACGTTATGCGTTATACGTTATACATTATACGTTATACGTTATACATTATACGTTATACGATATACGATATACGTTATACGTTATACAGTAGACGTTATAGGTTATACATAATACATTATACGTTACACATTATACGTTATACGTTATACGTTATACGTTATACGTTATACGTTATACGTTATACGTTATACGTTATACGTTATACGTTATACGTTATACGTTATACGTTATACGTTATACGTTATACGTTATACGTTATACGTTATACGTTATACGTTATACGTTATACGTTATACGTTATACGTTATACGTTATACGTTATACGTTATACGTTATACGTTATACGTTATACGTAATATGTAATACGTTATGCGTTATACGTTATACATTATACGTTATACGATATACGTTATACGTTATACATTAGACGTTATAGGTTATACATAATACATTATACGTTACACGTTATACGTTATACGTTATACGTTATACGTTATACGTTATACGTTATGCGTTATACGTTATACGTAATATGTAATACGTTATGCGTTATACGTTATACATTATACGTTATGCGTTATAGATTATACGTTATACGTTATACGTTATACGTAATATGTAATACGTTATGCGTTATACGTTATATATTATACGTTATGCGTTATACATTATACGTTATACGTTATACGTTATACGTTATACGTTATACGATATACGTTATACGTTATACGTTATACGTTATACGTTATACGTTATACGTTATACGTTATACGTTATACGTTATACGTTATACGTTATACGTTATACGTTATACGTTATACGTTATACGTTATACGTTATACGTTATACGTTATACGTTATACGTTATACGTTATACGTTATACGTTATACGTTATACGTTATACGTTATACGTTATGCGTTATAGGATACACGTTGTACGTTATACGTTGTACGTTATACGTTATACGTTGTACGATATAGGTTATACGTTATACGTTATACGTTATACGTTATACGTTATACGTTATACTTTATACGTTATACGTTATACGTTATACGTAATATGTAATACGTTATGCGTTATACGTTATACATTATACGTTATACGATATACGTTATACGTTATACATTAGACGTTATAGGTTATACATAATACATTATACGTTACACGTTATACGTTATACGTTATACGTTATACGTTATACGTTATACGTCATACGTTATACGCTACACGTTATACGTAATATGTAATACGTCATACGTTTTACGTTATTCGTTATACGTTCTTCGTTACACGTTCTACGTTATACGTAATGCATTATACGTTATACGTTATACGTTATACGTTATACGTTATACGTTATACGTTATACGTTATACGTTATACGTTATACGTTATACGTTATACGTTATACGTTATAGGTTATACGTTATACGTTATACGTTATACGTTATACGTTATACGTTATACGTTATACGTTATACGTTATACGTTATACGTTATACGTTATACGTTATACGTTATACGTTATACGTTATACGTTATACGTTATACGTTATACGTTATACGTTATACGTTATACGTTATACGTTATACGTTATACGTTATACGTTATACGTTATACGTTATACGTTATACGTTATACGTTATACGTTATACGTTATACGGTATACGTTATGCGTTATACGCTATACGTTATGCGTTATAGGATATACGTTATGCGTTATAGGATATACGTTATACGTTATACGTTGTACGTTACACGTTATACGTTATACGTTATACGTTATACGTTATACGTTATACGTTATACGTTATACGTTATACGTTATACGTTATACGTTATACGTTATACGTTATACGTTATACGTTATGCGTTATACGTTATACGTAATATGTAATACGTTATGGGTTATACGTTATATATTATACGTTATGCGTTATACATTATACGTTATACGTTATACGTTATACGTTATACGTTATACGATATACGTTATACGTTATACGTTATACGTTATACGTTATACGTTATACGTTATACGTTATACGTTATACGTTATACGTTATACGTTATACGTTATACGTTATACGTTATACGTTATACGTTATACGTTATACGTTATACGTTATACGTTATACGTTATACGTTATACGTTATACGTTATACGTTATACGTTATACGTTATACGTTATACGTTATACGTTAAACGTTGTACGTTATACGTTGTACGTTATACGTTATACGTTGTACGTTATACGTTATACGTTATACGTTATACGTTATACGTTATACGTTATACGTTATACGTTATACGTTATACGTTATACGTTATACGTTATACGTTATACGTTATACGTTATACGTTATACGTTATACGTTATACGTTATACGTTATACGTTATACTTTATACGTTATACGTTATACGTTATACGTTATACGTTATACGTTATACGTTATACGTTATACGTTATACGTTATACGTTATGCGTTATACGTTATACGTAATATGTAATACGTTATGCGTTATACGTTATACATTATACGTTATGCGTTATAGATTATACGTTATACGTTATACGTTATACGTAATATGTAATACGTTATGCGTTATACGTTATATATTATACGTTATGCGTTATACATTATACGTTATACGTTATACGTTATACGTTATACGTTATACGATATACGTTATACGTTATACGTTATACGTTATACGTTATACGTTATACGTTATACGTTATACGTTATACGTTATACGTTATACGTTATACGTTATACGTTATACGTTATACGTTATACGTTATACGTTATACGTTATACGTTATACGTTATACGTTATACGTTATACGTTATACGTTATACGTTATACGTTATACGTTAAACGTTGTACGTTATACGTTGTACGTTATACGTTATACGTTGTACGTTATACGTTATACGTTATACGTTATACGTTATACGTTATACGTTATACGTTATACGTTATACGTTATACGTTATACGTTATACGTTATACGTTATACGTTATACGTTATACGTTATACGTTATACGTTATACGTTATACGTTATACGTTATACGTTATACGTTATACGTTATACGTTATACGTTATACGTTATACGTTATACGTTATACGTTATACGTTATACGTTATACGTTATACGTTATACGTTATACGTTATACGTTATACGTTATACGTTATACGTTATACGTTATACGTTATACGTTATACGTTATACGTTATACGTTATACGTTATACGTTATACGTTATACGTTATACGGTATACGTTATGCGTTATACGCTATACGTTATGCGTTATAGGATATACGTTATGCGTTATAGGATATACGTTATACGTTATACGTTGTACGTTACACGTTATACGTTATACGTTATACGTTATACGTTATACGTTATACGTTATACGTTATACGTTATACGTTATACGTTATACGTTATACGTTATACGTTATACGTTATACGTTATGCGTTATACGTTATACGTAATATGTAATACGTTATGGGTTATACGTTATATATTATACGTTATGCGTTATACATTATACGTTATACGTTATACGTTATACGTTATACGTTATACGATATACGTTATACGTTATACGTTATACGTTATACGTTATACGTTATACGTTATACGTTATACGTTATACGTTATACGTTATACGTTATACGTTATACGTTATACGTTATACGTTATACGTTATACGTTATACGTTATACGTTATACGTTATACGTTATACGTTATACGTTATACGTTATACGTTATACGTTATACGTTATACGTTATACGTTATACGTTATACGTTATACGTTATACGTTATACGTTATACGTTATACGTTATACGTTATACGTTATACGTTATACGTTATACGTTATACGTTATACGGTATACGTTATGCGTTATACGCTATACGTTATGCGTTATAGGATATACGTTATGCGTTATAGGATATACGTTATACGTTATACGTTGTACGTTACACGTTATACGTTATACGTTATACGTTATACGTTATACGTTATACGTTATACGTTATACGTTATACGTTATACGTTATACGTTATACGTTATACGTTATACGTTATACGTTATGCGTTATACGTTATACGTAATATGTAATACGTTATGGGTTATACGTTATATATTATACGTTATGCGTTATACATTATACGTTATACGTTATACGTTATACGTTATACGTTATACGATATACGTTATACGTTATACGTTATACGTTATACGTTATACGTTATACGTTATACGTTATACGTTATACGTTATACGTTATACGTTATACGTTATACGTTATACGTTATACGTTATACGTTATACGTTATACGTTATACGTTATACGTTATACGTTATACGTTATACGTTATACGTTATACGTTATACGTTATACGTTATACGTTATACGTTATACGTTAAACGTTGTACGTTATACGTTGTACGTTATACGTTATACGTTGTACGTTATACGTTATACGTTATACGTTATACGTTATACGTTATACGTTATACGTTATACGTTATACGTTATACGTTATACGTTATACGTTATACGTTATACGTTATACGTTATACGTTATACGTTATACGTTATACGTTATACGTTATACTTTATACGTTATACGTTATACGTTATACGTTATACGTTATACGTTATACGTTATACGTTATACGTTATACGTTATACGTTATGCGTTATACGTTATACGTAATATGTAATACGTTATGCGTTATACGTTATACATTATACGTTATGCGTTATAGATTATACGTTATACGTTATACGTTATACGTAATATGTAATACGTTATGCGTTATACGTTATATATTATACGTTATGCGTTATACATTATACGTTATACGTTATACGTTATACGTTATACGTTATACGATATACGTTATACGTTATACGTTATACGTTATACGTTATACGTTATACGTTATACGTTATACGTTATACGTTATACGTTATACGTTATACGTTATACGTTATACGTTATACGTTATACGTTATACGTTATACGTTATACGTTATACGTTATACGTTATACGTTATACGTTATACGTTATACGTTATACGTTATACGTTATACGTTAAACGTTGTACGTTATACGTTGTACGTTATACGTTATACGTTGTACGTTATACGTTATACGTTATACGTTATACGTTATACGTTATACGTTATACGTTATACGTTATACGTTATACGTTATACGTTATACGTTATACGTTATACGTTATACGTTATACGTTATACGTTATACGTTATACGTTATACGTTATACGTTATACGTTATACGTTATACGTTATACGTTATACGTTATACTTTATACGTTATACGTTATACGTTATACGTTATACGTTATACGTTATACGTTATACGTTATACGTTATACGTTATGCGTTATACGTTATACGTAATATGTAATACGTTATGCGTTATACGTTATACATTATACGTTATACGTTATACATTATACGTTATACGATATACGATATACGTTATACGTTATACAGTAGACGTTATAGGTTATACATAATACATTATACGTTACACGTTATACGTTATACGATATACGTTATACGTTATACGTTATACGTTATACGTTATACGTTATACGTTATACGTTATACGATATACGTTATACGTTATTCGTTATGCGTTATAGGATATACGTTGTACGTTATACGTTGTACGTTATACGTTATACGTTATACGTTATACGTTATACGTTATACGGTATACGTTATACGTTATACGTTATACGTTATACGTAATATGTAATACGTTATGCGTTATACGTTATACATTATACGTTATACGTTATACGTTATACGTTATACGTTATACGTTATACGTTATACGTTATACGTTATACGTTATACGTTATACGTTATACGTAATATGTAATACGTTGTACGTTATACGTTGTACGTTATACGTTATACGTTATACGTTATACGTTATACGTTATACGGTATACGTTATACGTCATGCGTTATACGTTATACGTAATATGTAATACGTTATGCGTTATACGTTATACATTATACGTTATACGTTATACGTTATACGTTATACGTTATACGTTATACGTTATACGTTATACGTTATACGTTATACGTTATACGTTATACGTAATATGTAATACGTTATGCGTTATACGTTATACGTTATACGTTATACGTTATACGTTATACGTTATACGTTATACGTCATACGTTATACGTTATACGTTATACGTTATACGTTATACGTTATACGTTATACGTTATACGTTATACGTTATACGTTATACGTTATACGTTATACGTTATACGTTATACGTTATACGTAATATGTAATACGTTATGCGTTATACGTTATACATTATACGTTATACGATATACGTTATACGTTATACATTAGACGTTATAGGTTATACATAATACATTATACGTTACACGTTATACGTTTATACGTTATACGTTATACGTTATACGTTATGCGTTATACGTTATACGTAATATGTAATACGTTATGCGTTATACGTTATACATTATACGTTATACGATATACGTTTATACGTTATACATTAGACGTTATAGGTTATACATAATACATTATACGTTACACGTTATACGTTATACGTTATACGTTATACGTTATACGTTATACGTTTATACGGTATACGTTATGCGTTATACGCTATACGTTATGCGTTATAGGATATACGTTATGCGTTATAGGATATACGTTATACGTTATACGTTGTACGTTACACGTTATACGTTATACGTTATACGTTATACGTTATACGTTATACGTTAAACGTTGTACGTTATACGTTGTACGTTATACGTTATACGTTGTACGTTATACGTTATACGTTATACGTTATACGTTATACGTTATACGTTATACGTTATACGTTATACGTTATACGTTATACGTTATACGTTATACCGTATATACGACCCTCCCGTCCACTCACCCCACCCCCACCCCCCCCACCGAGCCCCCACCCACGCAGCCCCACGTTGTACGTACATACAGTTTCTACGTTTTAAACTTATACGCTTATACGTTACTACGTTATACGTTATACGTTATACGTTACTTACGTTATACGTTATACGTTATACGTTATACGTTTATCGTTATACGTTATACGTTATACGTTATTATCGTTATACGTTATACGTTATCTTTATACGTTATAGGTAATATGTAATACGTTATGCGTTATACGTTATACATTATACGTTATACGTTATACATTATACGTTATAGATATACGATATACGTTATACGTTATACAGTAGACGTTATAGGTTATACATAATACATTATACGTTACACGTTATACGTTATACGTTATACGTTATACGTTTATACGTTATACGTTATACGTTATACGTTATACGTATATACGTTATACGTTATACGTTATACGTTATACGTTATACGTTATACGTTATACGTTATACGTTATACGTTATACGTTATACGTTATACGTTATACGGTTATACGTTATACGTTATACGTTATACGTTATACGTAATATGTAATACGTGTATGCGTTATACGTTATACATTATACGATATACGATATACGTTATACGTTATACATTAGACGTTATAGGTTATACATAATACATTATACGTCTACACGTTATACGTTATACGGTTCTACGTTATACGTTATACGTTATGCGTTATACGTTATACGTAATATGTAATACGTTATGCGTTATACGTTATACATTATACGTTATGCGTTATAGATTATACGTTATACGTTATACGTTATACGTAATATGTAATACGTTATGCGTTATACGTTATATATTATACGTATGCGTTATACATTATACGTTATACGTTATACGTTATACGTTATACGTTATACGTTATACGATATACGTTATACGTTATACGTTATACGTTATACGTTATACGTTTTACGTTATACGTTATACGTTATACGTTATACGTTATACGTTATACGTTATACGTTATACGTTATACGTTATACGTTATACGTTATACGTTATACGTTATACGTTATACGTTTATACGTTATACGTTTATACGTTATACGTTAAACGTTGTACGTTATACGTTGTACGTTATACGTTTATACGTTGTACGTTATACGTTATACGTTATACGTTATACGTTATACGTATACGTTATACGTTATACGTTATACGTTATACGTTAGTACGTTATACGTTATACGTTATACGTTATACGTTATACGTTATACGTTATACGTTATCGTTATACGTTATACGTTATACGTTTAATACGTTATACGTTATACTTTATACGTTATACGTTATACGTTATACGTTATACGTTATACGTTATACGTTATACGTTATACGTTATGCGTTATACGTTATACGTAATATGTAATACGTTATGCGTTATACGTTATACATTATACGTTATACGTTATACATTATACGTTATACGATATACGATATACGTTATACGTTATACAGTAGACGTTATAGGTTATACATAATACATTATACGTTACACGTTATACGTTATACGATATACGTTATACGTTATACGTTATACGTTATACGTTATACGTTATACGTTATACGTTATACGTTATACGATATACGTTATACGTTATTCGTTATGCGTTATAGGATATACGTTGTACGTTATACGTTGTACGTTATACGTTATACGTTATACGTTATACGTTATACGTTATACGGTATACGTTATACGTTATACGTTATACGTTATACGTAATATGTAATACGTTATGCGTTATACGTTATACATTATACGTTATACGTTATACGTTATACGTTATACGTTTATACGTTATACGTTATACGTTATACGTTATACGTTATACGTTATACGTTATACGTAATATGTAATTACGTTGTACGTTATACGTTGTACGTTATACGTTATACGTTATACGTTATACGTTATACGTTATACGGTATACGTTATACGTTATGCGTTATACGTTATACGTAATATGTAATACGTTATGCGTTATACGTTATACATTATACGTTATACGTTATACGTTATACGTTATACGTTATACGTTATACGTTATACGTTATACGTTATACGTTATACGTTATACGTTATACGTTATACGTAATATGTAATACGTTATGCGTTATACGTTATACGTTATACGTTATACGTTATACGTTATACGTTATACGTTATACGTTATACGTTATACGTTTATACGTTATACGTTATACGTTATACGTTATACGTTTATACGTAATATGTAATACGTTATGCGTTATACGTTATACATTATACGTTATACGATATACGTTATACGTTATACATTAGACGTTATAGGTTATACATAATACATTATACGTTACACGTTATACGTTATACGTTATACGTTATACGTTATACGTTATGCGTTATACGTTATACGTAATATGTAATACGTTATGCGTTATACGTTATACATTATACGTTATACGATATTCGTTTATACGTTATACATTAGACGTTATAGGTTATACATAATACATTATACGTTACACGTTATACGTTATACGTTATACGTATACGTTATACGTTATACGTTATACGGTATACG
The DNA here is from genome assembly GCF_051014685.1 of Ptiloglossa arizonensis. Classification (NCBI taxonomy): domain Eukaryota; kingdom Metazoa; phylum Arthropoda; class Insecta; order Hymenoptera; family Colletidae; genus Ptiloglossa; species Ptiloglossa arizonensis. The sequence goes on from NW_027480301.1 coordinate 24,803, forward strand.
TTATGCGTTTATACGCTATACGTTATGCGTTATAGGATATACGTTATGCGTTATAGGATATACGTTTATACGTTATACGTTATACGTAATATGTAATACGTTTATGCGTTATACGTTATACATTATACGATTTATACGATTATACGTTATACGTTATACATTAGACGTTATAGGTTTATACATAATACATTATACGTTACACGTTATACGTTATACGTATACGTTATACGTTATACGTTATGCGTATACGTTATACGTATATGTAATACGTTATGCGTTATACGTTATACATTATACGTTATACGATATACGTTATACGTTATACATTAGACGTTATAGGTTATACATAATACATTATACGTTACACGTTACACGTTATACGTTATACGTTATACGTTATACGTTATACGTTATACGTTATACGTTATACGTTATGACGGTATACGTTATGCGTTATACGCTATACGTTATGCGTTATAGATATACGTTATGCGTTATAGGAAATACGTTATACGTTATACGTTGTACGTTACACGTGTTATACGTTATACGTTATACGTTATACGTTATACGTTATACGTTATACGTTATACGTTATACGTTATACGTTAGTACGTTATACGTATACGTTATACGTTATACGTTATACGTTATGCGTTATAGGAT
>NW_027480302.1:0-25391 GCF_051014685.1 Ptiloglossa arizonensis
TTATACGTTATACGTTATACGTTATACGTTATACGTTATACGTTATACGTAATACGTTATACGTTATACGTTATACGTTATACGTTATACGTTATACTTTATACGTTATACGTTATTCGTTATACGTTTTACGTTATACGTTATACGTTATACGTTATACGTTATACGTTATACATTATACGTTATACGTTATACATTACATGTTATACGTTATACGTTATACGTTATACGTTATACGTTATACGTTATACGTTATACGTTATACGTTATACGTTATACGTTATACGTTATACGTTATACGTTATACGTTATACGTTATACGTTATACGTTATACGTTATACGTTATACGTTATACATTACATGTTGTACGTTATACGTTATACGTTATACGTTATACGTTATACGTTATACGTCATACGTTATACGTCATACGTTATACGTTATACGTTATACGTTATACGTTATACGTTATACGTTATACGTTATACGTTATATGTTATACGTTATACGTTATACGTTGTACGTTATACGTTATACGTTATACGTTATACGTTATACGTTATACGTTATACTTTATACGTTATACGTTATACATTATACGTTATACGTTATACATTACATGTTATACGTTATACGTTATACGTTATACGTCATAGGTTATACGTTATACGTTATACGTTATACGTTATACATTATACGTTATACGTTATACATTACATGTTATACGTTATACGTTATACGTTATACGTTATACATTATACGTTATAGGTTATACATTACCAGTTATACGTTATACGTTATACGTTATACGTTATACGGTATACGTTATACGTTGTACGTTATACGTTATACGTCATAGGTTATACGTTATACGTTATACATTATACGTTATACGTTATACGTTATACGTTATACGTTATACGTTATACGTTATACGTTATACGTTATACGTTATACGTTATACGTTATACGTTATACGTTATACGTTATACGTTATACGTTATACGTTATACATTATACGTTATGCGTTATACGTTATATGTTATACGTTATACGTTATACGTTATACATTATACGTTATACGTTATACGTTATACGTTATACGTTATACGTTATACGTTATACGTTATACGTTATACGTTATACGTTATACGTTATACGTAATACGTTATACGTTATACGTTATACGTTATACGTTATACGTTATACTTTATACGTTATACGTTATTCGTTATACGTTTTACGTTATACGTTATACGTTATACGTTATACGTTATACGTTATACATTATACGTTATACGTTATACATTACATGTTATACGTTATACGTTATACGTTATACGTTATACGTTATACGTTATACGTTATACGTTATACGTTATACGTTATACGTTATACGTTATACGTTATACGTTATACGTTATACGTTATACGTTATACGTTATACGTTATACGTTATACGTTATACATTATACGTTATGCGTTATACGTTATATGTTATACGTTATACGTTATACGTTATACATTATACGTTATACGTTATACGTTATACGTTATACGTTATACGTTATACGTTATACGTTATACGTTATACGTTATACGTTATACGTTATACGTAATACGTTATAGGTTATACGTTATACGTTATACGTTATACGTTATACTTTATACGTTATACGTTATTCGTTATACGTTTTACGTTATACGTTATACGTTATACGTTATACGTTATACGTTATACATTATACGTTATACGTTATACATTACATGTTATACGTTATACGTTATACGTTATACGTTATACGTTATACGTTATACGTTATACGTTATACGTTATACGTTATACGTTATACGTTATACGTTATACGTTATACGTTATACGTTATACGTTATACGTTATACGTTATACGTTATACGTTATACATTACATGTTGTACGTTATACGTTATACGTTATACGTTATACATTACATGTTATACGTTATACGTTATACGTTATACGTTATACGTTATACATTATACATTATACGTTATACGTTATACATTACATGTTATACGTTATACGTCATACGTTATACGTTATACGTTATACATTATACGTTATACGTTATACATTACATGTTATACGTTATACGTTATACGTTAAACGTCATAGGTTATACGTTATACGTTATACGTTATACGTTATACATTATACGTTATACGTTATACGTTATACGTTATACGTTATACGTTATACGTTATACGTTATACATTATACGTTATACGTTATACATTACATGTTATACGTTATACGTTATACGTTATACGTCATAGGTTATACGTTATACGTTATACGTTATACGTTATACATTATACGTTATACGTTATACATTACATGTTATACGTTATACGTTATACGTTATACGTTATACGTTATACATTATACGTTATAGGTTATACATTACCAGTTATACGTTATACGTTATACGTTATACGTTATACGGTATACGTTATACGTTGTACGTTATACGTTATACGTCATAGGTTATACGTTATACGTTATACATTATACGTTATACGTTATACGTTATACGTTATACGTTATACGTTATACGTTATACGTTATACGTTATACGTTATACGTTATACGTTATACGTTATACGTTATACGTTATACGTTATACGTTATACGTTATACGTTATACGTTATACATTATACGTTATGCGTTATACGTTATATGTTATACGTTATACGTTATACGTTATACATTATACGTTATACGTTATACGTTATACGTTATACGTTATACGTTATACGTTATACGTTATACGTTATACGTTATACGTTATACGTTATACGTAATACGTTATACGTTATACGTTATACGTTATACGTTATACGTTATACGTTATACTTTATACGTTATACGTTATTCGTTATACGTTTTACGTTATACGTTATACGTTATACGTTATACGTTATACGTTATACATTATACGTTATACGTTATACATTACATGTTATACGTTATACGTTATACGTTATACGTTATACGTTATACGTTATACGTTATACGTTATACGTTATACGTTATACGTTATACGTTATACGTTATACGTTATACGTTATACGTTATACGTTATACGTTATACGTTATACGTTATACGTTATACATTACATGTTGTACGTTATACGTTATACGTTATACGTTATACGTTATACGTTATACGTCATACGTTATACGTCATACGTTATACGTTATACGTTATACGTTATACGTTATACGTTATACGTTATACGTTATACGTTATATGTTATACGTTATACGTTATACGTTGTACGTTATACGTTATACGTTATACGTTATACGTTATACGTTATACGTTATACTTTATACGTTATACGTTATACATTATACGTTATACGTTATACATTACATGTTATACGTTATACGTTATACGTTATACGTCATAGGTTATACGTTATACGTTATACGTTATACGTTATACATTATACGTTATACGTTATACATTACATGTTATACGTTATACGTTATACGTTATACGTTATACGTTATACATTATACGTTATAGGTTATACATTACCAGTTATACGTTATACGTTATACGTTATACGTTATACGGTATACGTTATACGTTGTACGTTATACGTTATACGTCATAGGTTATACGTTATACGTTATACATTATACGTTATACGTTATACGTTATACGTTATACGTTATACGTTATACGTTATACGTTATACGTTATACGTTATACGTTATACGTTATACGTTATACGTTATACGTTATACGTTATACGTTATACGTTATACGTTATACGTTATACATTATACGTTATGCGTTATACGTTATATGTTATACGTTATACGTTATACGTTATACATTATACGTTATACGTTATACGTTATACGTTATACGTTATACGTTATACGTTATACGTTATACGTTATACGTTATACGTTATACGTTATACGTAATACGTTATACGTTATACGTTATACGTTATACGTTATACGTTATACTTTATACGTTATACGTTATTCGTTATACGTTTTACGTTATACGTTATACGTTATACGTTATACGTTATACGTTATACATTATACGTTATACGTTATACATTACATGTTATACGTTATACGTTATACGTTATACGTTATACGTTATACGTTATACGTTATACGTTATACGTTATACGTTATACGTTATACGTTATACGTTATACGTTATACGTTATACGTTATACGTTATACGTTATACGTTATACGTTATACATTACATGTTGTACGTTATACGTTATACGTTATACGTTATACGTTATACGTTATACGTCATACGTTATACGTCATACGTTATACGTTATACGTTATACGTTATACGTTATACGTTATACGTTATACGTTATACGTTATATGTTATACGTTATACGTTATACGTTGTACGTTATACGTTATACGTTATACGTTATACGTTATACGTTATACGTTATACTTTATACGTTATACGTTATACGTTATACGTTATACGTTATAAGTTATACGTTATACGTTATTCGTTATACGTTTTACGTTATACTTTATACGTTATACGTTATACATTATACGTTATACGTTATACATTACATGTTATACGTTATACGTTATACGTTATACGTTATACGTTATACATTATACGTTATACGTTATACATTACATGTTATACGTTATACGTTATACGTTATACGTCATAGGTTATACGTTATACGTTATAAGTTATACGTTATACATTATACGTTATACGTTATACGTTATACGTTATACGTTATACGTTATACGTTATACGTTATACGTTATACATTATACGTTATAGGTTATACATTACCAGTTATACGTTATACGTTATACGTTATACGTTATACGGTATACGTTATACGTTGTACGTTATACGTTATACGTCATAGGTTATACGTTATACGTTATACATTATACGTTATACGTTATACGTTATACGTTATACGTTATACGTTATACGTTATACGTTATACGTTATACGTTATACGTTATACGTTATACGTTATACGTTATACGTTATACGTTATACGTTATACGTTATACGTTATACATTATACGTTATGCGTTATACGTTATATGTTATACGTTATACGTTATACGTTATACATTATACGTTATACGTTATACGTTATACGTTATACGTTATACGTTATACGTTATACGTTATACGTTATACGTTATACGTTATACGTTATACGTAATACGTTATACGTTATACGTTATACGTTATACGTTATACGTTATACTTTATACGTTATACGTTATTCGTTATACGTTTTACGTTATACGTTATACGTTATACGTTATACGTTATACGTTATACATTATACGTTATACGTTATACATTACATGTTATACGTTATACGTTATACGTTATACGTTATACGTTATACGTTATACGTTATACGTTATACGTTATACGTTATACGTTATACGTTATACGTTATACGTTATACGTTATACGTTATACGTTATACATTACATGTTGTACGTTATACGTTATACGTTATACGTTATACGTTATACGTTATACGTCATACGTTATACGTCATACGTTATACGTTATACGTTATACGTTATACGTTATACGTTATACGTTATACGTTATACGTTATATGTTATACGTTATACGTTATACGTTGTACGTTATACGTTATACGTTATACGTTATACGTTATACGTTATACGTTATACTTTATACGTTATACGTTATACATTATACGTTATACGTTATACATTACATGTTATACGTTATACGTTATACGTTATACGTCATAGGTTATACGTTATACGTTATGCGTTATACGTTATACATTATACGTTATACGTTATACATTACATGTTATACGTTATACGTTATACGTTATACGTTATACGTTATACATTATACGTTATAGGTTATACATTACCAGTTATACGTTATACGTTATACGTTATACGTTATACGGTATACGTTATACGTTGTACGTTATACGTTATACGTCATAGGTTATACGTTATACGTTATACATTATACGTTATACGTTATACGTTATACGTTATACGTTATACGTTATACGTTATACGTTATACGTTATACGTTATACGTTATACGTTATACGTTATACGTTATACGTTATACGTTATACGTTATACGTTATACGTTATACGTTATACGTTATACGTTATACATTATACGTTATGCGTTATACGTTATATGTTATACGTTATACGTTATACGTTATACATTATACGTTATACGTTATACGTTATACGTTATACGTTATACGTTATACGTTATACGTTATACGTTATACGTTATACGTAATACGTTATACGTTATACGTTATACGTTATACGTTATACGTTATACTTTATACGTTATACGTTATTCGTTATACGTTTTACGTTATACGTTATACGTTATACGTTATACGTTATACGTTATACATTATACGTTATACGTTATACATTACATGTTATACGTTATACGTTATACGTTATACGTTATACGTTATACGTTATACGTTATACGTTATACGTTATACGTTATACGTTATACGTTATACGTTATACGTTATACGTTATACGTTATACGTTATACGTTATACGTTATACGTTATACGTTATACATTACATGTTGTACGTTATACGTTATACGTTATACGTTATACGTTATACGTTATACGTTATACGTCATACGTTATACGTCATACGTTATACGTTATACGTTATACGTTATACGTTATACGTTATACGTTATACGTTATACGTTATATGTTATACGTTATACGTTATACGTTGTACGTTATACGTTATACGTTATACGTTATACGTTATACGTCATACGTTATACGTCATACGTTATACGTTATACGTTATACGTTATACGTTATACGTTATACGTTATACGTTATACGTTATATGTTATACGTTATACGTTATACGTTGTACGTTATACGTTATACGTTATACGTTATACGTTATACGTTATACGTTATACTTTATACGTTATACGTTATACATTATACGTTATACGTTATACATTACATGTTATACGTTATACGTTATACGTTATACGTCATAGGTTATACGTTATACGTTATACGTTATACGTTATACATTATACGTTATACGTTATACATTACATGTTATACGTTATACGTTATACGTTATACGTTATACGTTATACATTATACGTTATAGGTTATACATTACCAGTTATACGTTATACGTTATACGTTATACGTTATACGGTATACGTTATACGTTGTACGTTATACGTTATACGTCATAGGTTATACGTTATACGTTATACATTATACGTTATACGTTATACGTTATACGTTATACGTTATACGTTATACGTTATACGTTATACGTTATACGTTATACGTTATACGTTATACGTTATACGTTATACGTTATACGTTATACGTTATACGTTATACGTTATACGTTATACGTTATACATTATACGTTATGCGTTATACGTTATATGTTATACGTTATACGTTATACGTTATACATTATACGTTATACGTTATACGTTATACGTTATACGTTATACGTTATACGTTATACGTTATACGTTATACGTTATACGTTATACGTTATACGTAATACGTTATACGTTATACGTTATACGTTATACGTTATACGTTATACTTTATACGTTATACGTTATTCGTTATACGTTTTACGTTATACGTTATACGTTATACGTTATACGTTATACGTTATACATTATACGTTATACGTTATACATTACATGTTATACGTTATACGTTATACGTTATACGTTATACGTTATACGTTATACGTTATACGTTATACGTTATACGTTATACGTTATACGTTATACGTTATACGTTATACGTTATACGTTATACGTTATACGTTATACATTACATGTTGTACGTTATACGTTATACGTTATACGTTATACGTTATACGTTATACGTCATACGTTATACGTCATACGTTATACGTTATACGTTATACGTTATACATTATACGTTATGCGTTATACGTTATATGTTATACGTTATACGTTATACGTTATACATTATACGTTATACGTTATACGTTATACGTTATACGTTATACTTTATACGTTATACGTTATTCGTTATACGTTTTACGTTATACGTTATACGTTATACGTTATACGTTATACGTTATACATTATACGTTATACGTTATACATTACATGTTATACGTTATACGTTATACGTTATACGTTATACGTTATACGTTATACGTTATACGTTATACGTTATACGTTATACGTTATACGTTATACGTTATACGTTATACGTTATACGTTATACGTTATACGTTATACATTACATGTTGTACGTTATACGTTATACGTTATACGTTATACGTTATACGTTATACGTCATACGTTATACGTCATACGTTATACGTTATACGTTATACGTTATACGTTATACGTTATACGTTATACGTTATACGTTATATGTTATACGTTATACGTTATACGTTGTACGTTATACGTTATACGTTATACGTTATACGTTATACGTTATACGTTATACTTTATACGTTATACGTTATACATTATACGTTATACGTTATACATTACATGTTATACGTTATACGTTATACGTTATACGTCATAGGTTATACGTTATACGTTATACGTTATACGTTATACATTATACGTTATACGTTATACATTACATGTTATACGTTATACGTTATACGTTATACGTTATACGTTATACATTATACGTTATAGGTTATACATTACCAGTTATACGTTATACGTTATACGTTATACGTTATACGGTATACGTTATACGTTGTACGTTATACGTTATACGTCATAGGTTATACGTTATACGTTATACATTATACGTTATACGTTATACGTTATACGTTATACGTTATACGTTATACGTTATACGTTATACGTTATACGTTATACGTTATACGTTATACGTTATACGTTATACGTTATACGTTATACGTTATACGTTATACGTTATACGTTATACGTTATACATTATACGTTATGCGTTATACGTTATATGTTATACGTTATACGTTATACGTTATACATTATACGTTATACGTTATACGTTATACGTTATACGTTATACGTTATACGTTATACGTTATACGTTATACGTTATACGTTATACGTTATACGTAATACGTTATACGTTATACGTTATACGTTATACGTTATACGTTATACTTTATACGTTATACGTTATTCGTTATACGTTTTACGTTATACGTTATACGTTATACGTTATACGTTATACGTTATACATTATACGTTATACGTTATACATTACATGTTATACGTTATACGTTATACGTTATACGTTATACGTTATACGTTATACGTTATACGTTATACGTTATACGTTATACGTTATACGTTATACGTTATACGTTATACGTTATACGTTATACGTTATACGTTATACGTTATACGTTATATGTTATACGTTATACGTTATACGTTATACATTATACGTTATACGTTATACGTTATACGTTATACGTTATACGTTATACGTTATACGTTATACGTTATACGTTATACGTTATACGTTATACGTTATACGTTATACGTAATACGTTATACGTTATACGTTATACGTTATACGTTATACGTTATACTTTATACGTTATACGTTATTCGTTATACGTTTTACGTTATACGTTATACGTTATACGTTATACGTTATACGTTATACATTATACGTTATACGTTATACATTACATGTTATACGTTATACGTTATACGTTATACGTTATACGTTATACGTTATACGTTATACGTTATACGTTATACGTTATACGTTATACGTTATACGTTATACGTTATACGTTATACGTTATACGTTATACGTTATACGTTATACATTACATGTTGTACGTTATACGTTATACGTTATACGTTATACGTTATACGTTATACGTCATACGTTATACGTCATACGTTATACGTTATACGTTATACGTTATACGTTATACGTTATACGTTATACGTTATACGTTATATGTTATACGTTATACGTTATACGTTGTACGTTATACGTTATACGTTATACGTTATACGTTATACGTTATACGTTATACTTTATACGTTATACGTTATACATTATACGTTATACGTTATACATTACATGTTATACGTTATACGTTATACGTTATACGTCATAGGTTATACGTTATACGTTATACGTTATACGTTATACATTATACGTTATACGTTATACATTACATGTTATACGTTATACGTTATACGTTATACGTTATACGTTATACATTATACGTTATAGGTTATACATTACCAGTTATACGTTATACGTTATACGTTATACGTTATACGGTATACGTTATACGTTGTACGTTATACGTTATACGTCATAGGTTATACGTTATACGTTATACATTATACGTTATACGTTATACGTTATACGTTATACGTTATACGTTATACGTTATACGTTATACGTTATACGTTATACGTTATACGTTATACGTTATACGTTATACGTTATACGTTATACGTTATACGTTATACGTTATACGTTATACATTATACGTTATGCGTTATACGTTATATGTTATACGTTATACGTTATACGTTATACATTATACGTTATACGTTATACGTTATACGTTATACGTTATACGTTATACGTTATACGTTATACGTTATACGTTATACGTTATACGTTATACGTAATACGTTATACGTTATACGTTATACGTTATACGTTATACGTTATACTTTATACGTTATACGTTATTCGTTATACGTTTTACGTTATACGTTATACGTTATACGTTATACGTTATACGTTATACATTATACGTTATACGTTATACATTACATGTTATACGTTATACGTTATACGTTATACGTTATACGTTATACGTTATACGTTATACGTTATACGTTATACGTTATACGTTATACGTTATACGTTATACGTTATACGTTATACGTTATACGTTATACGTTATACGTTATACGTTATACATTACATGTTGTACGTTATACGTTATACGTTATACGTTATACGTTATACGTTATACGTCATACGTTATACGTCATACGTTATACGTTATACGTTATACGTTATACGTTATACGTTATACGTTATACGTTATACGTTATATGTTATACGTTATACGTTATACGTTGTACGTTATACGTTATACGTTATACGTTATACGTTATACGTTATACGTTATACTTTATACGTTATACGTTATACGTTATACGTTATACGTTATAAGTTATACGTTATACGTTATTCGTTATACGTTTTACGTTATACGTTATACGTTATACGTTATACATTATACGTTATACGTTATACATTACATGTTATACGTTATACGTTATACGTTATACGTTATACGTTATACATTATACGTTATACGTTATACATTACATGTTATACGTTATACGTTATACGTTATACGTCATAGGTTATACGTTATACGTTATAAGTTATACGTTATACATTATACGTTATACGTTATACGTTATACGTTATACGTTATACGTTATACGTTATACGTTATACGTTATACGTTATACGTTATACGTTATACATTACATGTTATACGCTATACGTTATACGTTATACGTTATACGTTTTACGATATACGATATACGTTATACGTTATACGTTATACGTTATACGTTATACATTATACTTTATACGTTATACGTTATACGTCATAGGTTATACGTTATACGTTATACGTTATACGTTATACGTTATACGTCATACGTTATACGTCATACGTTATACGTTATACGTTATACGTTATACGTTATACGTTATACATTATACGTTATACGTTATACATTACATGTTATACGTTATACGTTATACGTTATACGTTGTACGTTATACGTTATACGTCATAGGTTATACGTTATACGTTATACTTTATACGTTATACGTTATACGTTATACGTTATACGTTATACGTTATACGTTATACGTTATTCGTTATACGTTTTACGCTATACGTTATACGTTATACGTTATACATTATACGTTATACGTTATACATTACATGTTATACGTTATACATTATACGTTATACGTTATACGTCATACGTTATACGTTATACGTTATACGTTATACGTTAGACGTTATACGTTATACGTTATACGTTATACATTATACGTTTTACGTTATACGTTATACGTTATACGTTATACGTTATACGTTATACGTTATACGTTATACGTTATACGTTATACGTTATACGTTATACGTTATACGTTATACGTTATACGTTATACGTTATACGTTATACGTTATACGTTATACGTTATACGTTATACGTTATACGTTATACGTTATACGTTATACGTAATACGTTATACGTCATACGTTATACGTTATACGTTATACGTTATACGTTATACGTTATACGTTATACGTTATACGTAATACGTTATACGTTATACGTTATACGTTGTACGTTATACGTTATACGTTATACGTTATACGTTATACGTTATACGTTATACGTTATACGTTATACTTTATACGTTATACGTTATACGTTATACGTTATACGTTATACGTTATACGTTATACGTTATACGTTATACGTTATTCGTTACACGTTTTACGTTATACGTTATACGTTATACGTTATACGTTATACGTTATACATTATACGTTATACGTTATACATTACATGTTATACGTTATACGTTATACGTTATACGTTATACGTTATACATTATACGTTATACGTTATACATTACATGTTATACGTTATACGTTATACGTTATACGTTATACGTTATACGTTTTACGATATACGATATACGTTATACGTTATACGTTATACGTTATACGTTATACGTTATACTTTATACGTTATACGTTATACGTCATAGGTTATACGTTATACGTTATACGTTATACGTTATACGTTATACGTTATGCGTCATACGTTATACGTCATACGTTATGCGTTATACGTTATACTTTATACGTTATACGTTATACGTTATACGTTATACTTTATACGTTATACGTTATTCGTTATACGTTTTACGTTATACGTTATACGTTATACGTTATACATTATACGTTATACGTTATACATTACATGTTATACGTTATACGGTATACGTTATACGTTATACGTTATACGTTATACGTTATACGTTATACTTTATACGTTATACGTTATACGTTATACGTTATACATTATACGTTATACGTTATACGTTATACGTTATAAGTTATACGTTATACATTATACGTTATACGTTATACGTTATACGTTATACGTTATACGTTATACGTTATACGTTATACGTTATACGTTATACGTAATACGTTATACGTTATACGTTATACGTTATACGTTATACGTTATACGTTATACGTTATACGTTTTACGATATACGATATACGTTATACGTTATACGTTATACGTTATACGTTATACGTTATACTTTATACGTTATACGTTATACGTCATAAGTTATACGTTATACGTTATACGTTATACGTTATACGTTATACGTCATACGTTATACGTTATACGTTATACGTTATACGTTATACGTTATACTTTATACGTTATACGTTATACGTTATACGTTATACGTTATACGTTATACGTTATACGTTATTCGTTACACGTTTTACGTTATACGTTATACGTTATACGTTATACGTTATACGTTATACATTATACGTTATACGTTATACATTACATGTTATACGTTATACGTTATACGTTATACGTTATACGTTATACATTATACGTTATACGTTATACATTACATGTTATACGTTATACGTTATACGTTATACGTTATACGTTATACGTTTTACGATATACGATATACGTTATACGTTATACGTTATACGTTATACGTTATACGTTATACTTTATACGTTATACGTTATACGTCATAGGTTATACGTTATACGTTATACGTTATACGTTATACGTTATACGTTATGCGTCATACGTTATACGTCATACGTTATGCGTTATACGTTATACTTTATACGTTATACGTTATACGTTATACGTTATACTTTATACGTTATACGTTATACATTATACGTTATACGTTATACGTTATACGTTATACGTTATACGTTATACGTTATACGTTATACGTTATACTTAATACGTTATACGTTATACGTTATACGTTATACGTTATACGTTATACGTTATACGTTATACGTTATACGTTATACGTTATACGTTATACGTTATACGTTATACGTTATAGGTTATACGTTATACGTTATACGTTATACGTTACAAGATATACGTTATACGTCATAGGTTATACGTTGAACGTTATACGTTATACGTAGCATGTAATGCGACATACGTTTTTTGTTATTCGTTATAC
The DNA here is from genome assembly GCF_051014685.1 of Ptiloglossa arizonensis. Taxonomy (NCBI): domain Eukaryota; kingdom Metazoa; phylum Arthropoda; class Insecta; order Hymenoptera; family Colletidae; genus Ptiloglossa; species Ptiloglossa arizonensis. The sequence continues at coordinate 14,462 of NW_027480302.1, forward strand.
GTTTTTCGTTACAAGTTATACGTTATACGTTATACGTTATACGTCATAGGTTGTACGTTATACGTTATACGTTATACGTTATACATTATGCGTTATACGTTTTCCGTTATTCGTTATACGTTATACGTTATACGATATACGTTATACGTTATACGTTATACGTTATACGTTATACGTTATACGTTATACGTTATACGTTATACGTCATAGGTTATACGTTATACGTTATACGTTATGCGTTATACGTTATACGTTATACGTTATACGTTATGCGTTATACGTTGTACGATATTCGTTATACGTTATACGTTATTAGTTATACGTTATGCGGTATACGTTATACGTTGTACGTTACATGTTATACGTCATAGGTTATACGTTGAACGTTATACGTTATATGCAGTATGTAATGCGTCATACGTTTTACGATATTCGTTATACGTCTTTCGTTACAAGTTATACGTTATACGTTATACGTTATACGTTATACGTCATAGGTTATACGTTATACGTTATACGTTATACGTTATACGTTATACATTATACGTTATACGTTATACGTTATACGTTATACGTTATACGTTATACGTTATACGTTATACGTTATACGTTATACGTTATACGTTATACGTTATACGTTATACGTTATACGTTATTCGTTATACGTTATACGTTATACGTTATACGTTATACGTTATACGTTATACGTTATACGTTATGCGTTATACGTTATACGTTATACGTTATACGTTTTGCGTTATACGTTGTACGATATTCGTTATACGTTATACGTTATTAGTTGTACGTTATACGTTATACGTTATACGTTATACGTTTTGCGTTTTACGTTATTCGTTATATGTTATACGTTATACGATATACGTTATACGTTATACGTTATACGTTATACATTACATGTTATACGTTATACGTTATACGTTATACGTTATACGTTATACGTTATACGTTATACGTTATACGTTATACGTTATACGTTATACGTTATACGTTATACGTTATACGTTATACTTTATACGTTATACGTTATACGTTATACGTTATACGTTATACGTTATACGTTATTCGTTATACGTTGTACGTTATACGTTATACGTTATACGTTATACATTATACGTTATACGTTATACATTACATGTTATACGTTATACGTTATACGTTATACGTTATACGTTATACGTTATACGTTATACGTTATACGTTATACGTTATACGTTATACGTTATACGTTATACGTTATACGTTATACGTTATACGTTATACGTTATACGTTATACGTTATACGTTATACGTTATACATTACATGTTATACGTTATACATTATACGTTATACGTTATACGTTATACGTTATACGTTATACGTTATACGTTATACGTTATACGTTATACGTTATTCGTTATACGTTGTACGTTATACATTACATGTTATACGTTATACATTATACGTTATACGTTATACGTTATACGTTATACGTTATACGTTATACGTTATACGTTATACGTTATACGTTATACGTTATTCGTTATACGTTGTACGTTATACGTTATACGTTATACGTTATACATTATACGTTATACGTTATACATTACATGTTATACGTTATACGTTATACGTTATACGTTATACGTTGTACGTTATACGTTATACGTTATACGTTATACATTATACGTTATACGTTATACATTACATGTTATACGTTATACGTTGTACGTTATACATTATACGTTATACGTTATACGTTATACATTATACGTTATAGGTTATACATTACATGTTATACGTTATACGTTATACGTTATACGTTATACGGTATACGTTATACGTTGTACGTTATACATTATACGTTATACGTTATACGTTATACGTTATACGTTATACGTTATACGTTATACGTTATACGTTATTCGTTATACGTTGTACGTTATACGTTATACGTTATACGTTATACATTATACGTTATACGTTATACATTACATGTTATACGTTATACGTTATACGTTATACGTTATACGTTATACATTATACGTTATAGGTTATACATTACATGTTATACGTTATACGTTATACGTTATACGTTATACGTTATACGTTATACGTTATACGTTATACGTTATACGTTATACGTTATACGTTATACATTACATGTTATACGTTATACATTATACGTTATACGTTATACGTTATACGTTATACGTTATACGTTATACGTTATACGTTATACGTTATACGTTATACGTTATACGTTATACGTTATGCGTTATACGTTGTACGTTATACATTACATGTTATACGTTATACATTATACGTTATACGTTATACGTTATACGTTATACGTTATACGTTATACGTTATACGTTATACGTTATACGTTATACGTTATTCGTTATACGTTTTACGTTATACGTTATACGTTATACGTTATACATTATACGTTATACGTTATACATTACATGTTATACGTTATACGTTATACGTTATACGTTATACGTTGTACGTTATACGTTATACGTTATACATTATACATTATACGTTATACGTTATACATTACATGTTATACGTTTTACGATATACGATATACGTTATACGTTATACGTTATACGTTATACGTTATACGTTATACGTTATACGTTATACGTCATACGTTATACGTCATACGTTATACGTTATACATTATACGTTATAGGTTATACATTACATGTTATACGTTATACGTTATACGTTATACGTTATACGGTATACGTTATACGTTGTACGTTATACGTTATACGTCATAGGTTATACGTTATACGTTATACGTTATACGTTATACATTATACGTTATACGTTATACGTTATACGTTATACGTTATACGTTATACGTTATACGTTATACGTTATACGTTATACGTTATACGTTATACGTTATACGTTATACGTTATACGTTATACGTTATACGTTATACGTTATACATTATACGTTATGCGTTATACGTTATACGTTATACGTTATACGTTATACATTATACGTTATACGTTATACGTTATACGTTATACGTTATACGTTATACGTTATACGTTATACGTTATACGTTATACGTTATACGTTATACGTTATACGTAATACGTTATACGTTATACGTTATACGTTATACGTTATACGTTATACGTTATACGTTTTACGATATACGATATACGTTATACGTTATACGTTATACGTTATACGTTATACGTTATACGTTATACGTTATACGTCATACGTTATACGTCATACGTTATACGTTATACGTTATACTTTATACGTTATACGTTATACGTTATACGATATACTTTATACGTTATACGTTATTCGTTATACGTTTTACGTTATACGTTATACGTTATACGTTATACATTATACGTTATACGTTATACATTACATGTTATACGTTATACGTTATACATTATACGTTATACGTTATACATTACATGTTATACGTTATACATTATACGTTATACGTTATACGTTATACATTATACGTTATAGGTTATACATTACATGTTATACGTTATACGTTATACGTTATACGTTATACGGTATACGTTATACGTTGTACGTTATACGTTATACGTCATAGGTTATACGTTATACGTTATACGTTATACGTTATACGTTATACGTTATACGTTATACGTTATACGTTATACGTTATACGTTATACGTTATACGTTATACGTTATACGTTATACGTTATACGTTATACGTTATACGTTATACGTTATACGTTATACGTTATACGTTATACGTTATACGTTATACGTTATACGTTATACATTATACGTTATGCGTTATACGTTATACGTTATACGTTATACGTTATACGTTATACGTTATACGTTATACGTTATACGTTATACGTTATACGTTATACGTTATACGTTATACGTTATACGTTATACGTAATACGTTATACGTTATACGTTATACGTTATACGTTATACGTTATACGTTATACGTTTTACGATATACGATATACGTTATACGTTATACGTTATACGTTATACGTTATACGTTACACTTTATACGTTATACGTTATACGTCATAGGTTATACATTACATGTTGCACGTTATACGTTATACGTTATACGTTATACGTTATACGTTATACGTCATACGTTATACGTCATACGTTATACGTTATACGTTATACGTTATACGTTATACGTTATACGTTATACGTTATACGTTATATGTTATACGTTATACGTTATACGTTGTACGTTATACGTTATACGTTATACGTTATATGTTATACGTTATACGTTATACTTTATACGTTATACGCTATACGTTATACGTTATACGTTATACGTTATACGTTATACGTTATACGTTATACGTTATACGTTATACGTTATACGTTATTCGTTATACGTTTTACGTTATACGTTATACGTTATACGTTATACATTATACGTTATACGTTATACATTACATGTTATACGTTATACGTCATACGTTATACGTTATACGTTATACATTATACGTTATACGTTATACATTACATGTTATACGTTATACGTTATACGTTAAACGTCATAGGTTATACGTTATACGTTATACGTTATACGTTATACATTATACGTTATACGTTATACGTTATACGTTATACGTTATACGTTATACGTTATACATTATACGTTATACGTTATACATTACATGTTATACGTTATACGTTATACGTTATACGTCATAGGTTATACGTTATACGTTATACGTTATACGTTATACATTATACGTTATACGTTATACATTACATGTTATACGTTATACGTTATACGTTATACGTTATACGTTATACATTATACGTTATAGGTTATACATTACCTGTTATACGTTATACGTTATACGTTATACGTTATACGGTATACGTTATACGTTGTACGTTATACGTTATACGTCATAGGTTATACGTTATACGTTATACGTTATACGTTATACATTATACGTTATACGTTATACGTTATACGTTATACGTTATACGTTATACGTTATACGTTATACGTTATACGTTATACGTTATACATTATACGTTATACGTTATACATTACATGTTATACGTTATACGTTATACGTTATACGTTATACGTTATACATTATACGTTATAGGTTATACATTACCTGTTATACGTTATACGTTATACGTTATACGTTATACGGTATACGTTATACGTTGTACGTTATACGTTATACGTCATAGGTTATACGTTATACGTTATACGTTATACGTTATACATTATACGTTATACGTTATACGTTATACGTTATACGTTATACGTTATACGTTATACGTTATACGTTATACGTTATACGTTATACGTTATACGTTATACGTTATACGTTGTACGTTATACGTTATACGTTATACGTTATACATTATACGTTATACGTTATACGTTATACGTTATACGTTATACGTTATACGTTATACGTTATACGTTATACGTTATACGTTATACATTATACGTTATACGTTATACATTACATGTTATACGTTATACGTTATACGTTATACGTTATACGTTATACATTATACGTTATACGTTATACATTACATGTTATACGTTGTACGTTATACGTTATACGTTATACGTTTTACGATATACGATATACGTTATACGTTATACGTTATACGTTATACGTTATACGTTATACTTTATACGTTATACGTTATACGTCATAGGTTATACGTTATACGTTATACGTTATACGTTATACGTTATACGTTATACGTTATACGTTATACGTTATACGTAATACGTTATACGTTATACGTTATACGTTATACGTTATACGTTATACGTTATACGTTTTACGATATACGATATACGTTATACGTTATACGTTATACGTTATACGTTATACGTTATACGTTATACGTTATACGTCATACGTTATACGTCATACGTTATACGTTATACGTTATACTTTATACGTTATACGTTATACGTTATACGATATACTTTATACGTTATACGTTATTCGTTATACGTTTTACGTTATACGTTATACGTTATACGTTATACATTATACGTTATACGTTATACATTACATGTTATACGTTATACGTTATACATTATACGTTATACGTTATACATTACATGTTATACGTTATACATTATACGTTATACGTTATACGTTATACATTATACGTTATAGGTTATACATTACATGTTATACGTTATACGTTATACGTTATACGTTATACGGTATACGTTATACGTTGTACGTTATACGTTATACGTCATAGGTTATACGTTATACGTTATACGTTATACGTTATACATTATACGTTATACGTTATACGTTATACGTTATACGTTATACGTTATACGTTATACGTTATACGTTATACGTTATACGTTATACGTTATACGTTATACGTTATACGTTATACGTTATACGTTATACGTTATACGTTATACGTTTACGTTATACGTTATACGTTATACGTTATACGTTATACATTATACGTTATGCGTTATACGTTATACGTTATACGTTATACGTTATACGTTATACGTTATACGTTATACGTTATACGTTATACGTTATACGTTATACGTTATACGTTATACGTTATACGTTACTACGTAATACGTTATACGTTATACGTTATACGTTATACGTTATACGTTATACGTTATACGTTTTACGATATACGATATACGTTATACGTTATCGTTATACGTTATTACGTTATACGTTACACTTTATACGTTATACGTTATACGTCATAGGTTATACATTACATGTTGCACGTTATACGTTATACGTTATACGTTATACGTTATACGTTATACGTCATACGTTATACGTCATACGTTATACGTTATACGTTATACGTTATACGTTATACGTTATACGTTATACGTATACGTTATATGTTATACGTTATACGTTATACGTTGTACGTTATACGTTATACGTTATACGTTATATGTTATACGTTATACGTTATACTTTATACGTTATACGCTATACGTTATACGTTATACGTTATACGTTATACGTTATACGTTATACGTTATACGTTATACGTTATACGTTATACGTTATACTTTATACGTTATACGTTATACGTTATACATTATACATTATACGTTATACGTTATACGTTATACGTTATACGTTATACGTTATACGTTATACGTTATACGTTATACGTTATACGTTATACGTTATACGTTATACGTTATACGTTATACGTTATACGTTAACGTTATATGTTATACGTTATACGTTATACGTTGTACGTTATACGTTATACGTTATAACGTTATACGTCATAGGTTATACGTTATATGTTATACGTTATACGTTATACGTATACGTCATACGTTATACATTATACGTTATACGTTATACATTACATGTTATACGTTATACATTATCGTTATACGTTATACGTTATACATTGTACGTTATAGGTTATACATTACATGTTATACGTTATAACGTTATACGTTATACGTTATACGTTATACGTTATTACGTTATACTATACGTATACTTATACGTTATACGTTATACGTAACGTTATACGTTATACGTTATACGTTATACTTTATACGTTACTACGTATACGTTATACATTATACGGTTATGCGTTATACGTTATACGTTATACGTTATACGTTATACGTTATACATTATACGTTATCCGTTATACGTTATACGTTATTACGTTATACGTTATACGTTATACGTTATACGTTATACGTTATACGTTATCGTTATACGTAATACGTTTATACGTTATACGTTATACGTTGTACGTTATACGTTATACTTTATACGTTATACGTTATTCGTTATACGTTTACGTTATACGTTATACGTTATACGTTATACGTTATACATTATACGTTATACGTTATACATTACATGTTCTCGTTATACGTTATCGTTATACGTTATACGTTATACGTTATAACGTTATACGTTATACGTTATACGTTATACGTTATACGTTATACGTTATACGTTATACGTTATACGTTATACGTTATACGTTATACGTTATACGTTATACGTATACGTTATACATTACATGTTGTACGTTATACGTTATACGTTATACGTTATACGTTATACGTTATACGTTATACGTCATACGTTATACGTCATACGTTATACGTTATACGTTATACGTTATACGTTATACGTTATACGTTATACGTTAAACGTTATATGTTATACGTTATACGTTATACGTTGTACGTTATACGTTATACGTTATACGTTATACGTTATACGTTATACGTTATACGTTATACTTTATACGTTATACGCTATACGTTATACGTCATAGGTTATACGTTATACGTTATACGTTATACGTTATACGTTATACGTCATACGTTATACGTTGTACGTTATACGTTATACGTTATACGTTATACGTTATACGTTATACGTTATACTTTATACGTTATACGCTATACGTTATACGTCATAGGTTTAACGTTATACGTTATAGCTTATACCGTATCTACGTACTACGTCATACGTACTACGTTGTACGTTATACGTTATACGTTATACGCTTATACGTATACGTTATACGTTATACGTTATCCTTTACGTACTTCTATACGCTATACGTTATACGTCTAGGTTATACGTTATACGTAACACCGTAATACGTTACCGTATTACGTCTATACTCTTAAAACCGTAACACCTAACTCCGTAACACCGTACTACGTTATACGTTATACGTTATACGTTATTGAGATACGTATACGTTATACGTTATACGTTATACTTATACATTAATCTAAAACCGTATCCATACCTGTTATACGTTATACGCCGTACTACGCTTATACGTTATACATTATACGTTATACGTTATCCATTACCTGATTATACGTCTATACGTTATACCGTTCTACGTCATAGGTTTTACGTTATCCGTAACACGCTATACGTCTATACCCATTCTACGTTATACCGTTATCCGTTATAACGTTATACGTTATACGTTATACGTTATACGTATCACCGTTATACGTTATACCGTACTACGTATACCGTTATACGTATACGTTATACGTTATCCGTTATACGTTCTACGTTATATGTTATACTTATACGTTATACGTTGTACGTTATACGTTATACGTTTACGTTATACGTCATAGGTTATACGTTATATGTTATACGTTATACGTTATACGTTATACGTCATACGTTATACATTATACGTTATACGTTATACATTACATGTTATACGTTATACATTATACGTTATACGTTATACGTTATACATTGTACGTATAGGTTATACATTACATGTTTTACGTTATACGTTATACGTTATACGTTATACGTTCATACGTTATACGTTATACGTTATACGTTATACGTTATACGTTATAACGTTATACGTTATACGTTATACGTTATACGTTATACGTTATACGTTATACGTTATACGTTATACGTTATACATTATACGTTATGCGTTATACGATATACGTTATACGTTATACGTTATACGTTATACATTATACGTTATACGTTATACGTTATACGTTATACGTTATACGTTATACGTTATACGTTAATACGTTATACGTTATACGTTATACGTTATACGTAATACGTTATACGTTATCCGTTATACGTTGTACGTTATACGTTATACTTTATACGTTATACGTTATTCGTTATACGTTTTACGTTATACGTTATACGTTATACGTTATACGTTATACATTATACGTTATACGTTATACATTACATGTTATACGTTATACGTTATACGTTATACGTTATACGTTATACGTTATACGTTATACGTTATACGTTATACGTTATACGTTATACGTTATACGTTATACGTTATACGTTATACGTTATACGTTATACGTTATACGTTATACGTTATACGTTATACGTTATACGTTATACATTACATGTTGTACGTTATACGTTATACGTTATACGTTATACGTTATACGTTATACGTTATACGTCATACGTTTAACGTCATACGTTATACGTTATACGTTATACGTTATACGTTATACGTTTACGTTATACGTTATACGTTATATGTTGTACGTTATACGTTATACGTTGTACGTTTATACGTTATACGTTATACGTTATACGTTATACGTATACGTTATACTTTATACGTTATACGTTATACGTTATACGTTATACGTTATACGTTATACGTTATACGTTATTCGTTATACGTTTTACGTTATACGTTATACGTTATACGTTATACATTATACGTTATACGTTATACATTACATGTTATACGTTATACGTTATACGTTATACGTTATACGTTATACGTTATACATTATACGTTATACGTTATACATTACATGGTTATACGTTATACGTTATACGTTTATACGTCATAGGTTATACCGTTATACGTTATAAGTTATACGTATACATTATACGTTATACGTTATACGTTATACGTTATACCGTTATACCGTTATACGTTATACGTTATACGTTATACGTTATACGTTATACGTTATACGTTATACGTTATACATTACATGTTATACGTTATACGTTATACGTTATACGTTGTACGTTATACGTTATACGTTATACGTTATACGTTATACGTATACGTTATACGTTATACTTTATACATTATACGCTATACGTTATACGTCATTAGGTTATACGTTATACGTTATACGTTATACGTTATACGTTATACGTCATACGTTATACGTTGTACGTTATACGTTATACGTTCTACGTTATACGTTATACGTTATACGTTATACTTTATACGTTATACGCTATACGTTATACGTCATAGGTTATACGTTATACGTTATACGTTATACGTATACGTTATACGTCATACGTATACGTTTACGTTATACGTTATACGTTATAC
>NW_027480303.1:0-25227 GCF_051014685.1 Ptiloglossa arizonensis
TAACGTATAACGTATAACGTACAACGTATAACGAATAACGTATAACGTATAACGAGTAACGTATAACGTATAACGTATAACGTATAACGTACAACGTATAACGAATAACGTATAACGTATAACGTATAACGAATTACGTATAACGTATAACGTATAACGTATAACGTATAATGTATAACGTATAACGTATAACGTATAACGTATAACGTATAACGTATAACGCATAACGTATAACGTATAACGTATAACGTATAACGTACAACGTATAACGTATAACGTATATCGTATAACGTATAACGTATAACGTATAACGTAGAACGTATAACGTTTAACGTATAACGTATAACGTATAACGTATAACGTATAACGTATAACGTATAACGTATAACGTATAACGTATAACGTATAACGTATAACGTATAACGTATAACGTATAACGTATAACGTATAACGTATAACGTATAACGTATAACGTATAACGTATATCCTATAACGCATAACGTATAACGTATAACGTATAACGTATAACGTATAACGTATAACGTATAACGTATAACGTATAACGTATAACGTATAACGTATATCGTATAACGTATAACGTATAACGTATAACGTATAACGTATAACGTATAGCGTATAACGTTTAACGAATAACGTATAACGTATAACGTATAACGTATAACGTATAACGTATAACGTATAACGTATAACGTATAACGTATAACGTATAACGTATAACGTATAACGTATAACGTATAACGTATAACGTACAGCGTATAACGTCAAAAGTATAACGTATAACGTATAACGTATAACGTATAACGCATAACGTATAACGTATAACGTATAACGCATAACGTATAACGTATAACGTATAACGTATAACGTATAACGTATAACGTATAACGTATAACGTATAACGTATAACGTATAACGTATAACGCATAACGTATAACGTACAGCGTATAACGTCAAACGTATAACGTATAACGTATAACGTATAACGTATAACGTATAACGTTTAACGTATAACGTATAACGTATAACGTATAACTTATAACGTAAAACGTATTACATATTACGTATAACGAGTAACGTATAACGTGTAACGTATAACGTATAACGAATAACGTATAACGTATAACGTATAACGTATAACGTATAACGTATAACGTATAACGTATAACGAGTAACGTATAACGTGTAACGTATAACGTATAACATATAATGTATAACGTATAACGTATAAAGTATAACGTATAACGTATAACGTATAACGTATAACGTATAACGTATAACGTATAACGTATAACGTATAACGTATAACGTATAACGTATAACGTATAACGTATAACGTATAACGTAAAACGTATTACATATTACGTATAACGAGTAACGTATAACGTGTAACGTATAACGTAAAACGTATAACGTATAACGTATAACGTATATCGTATAACGTATAACGTATAACGTATAACGTATAACGTATAACGTATAACGTATAACGTATAACGTATAACGTATAACGTATAACGTATAACGTATAACGAATATCCTATAACGCATAACGTATAACGTATATCGTATAACGTATAACGTATAACGTAAAACGTTTAACGTATAACGTCTAACGTATAACGTATAACGTATAACGTATAACGTATAACGTATAACGCATAACGTATAACGTATAACGTATAACGTATAACGTACAGCGTATAACGTCAAACGTATAACGTATAACGTATAACGTATAACGTATAACGTATAACGTATAACGTATAACGTTTAACGTATAACGTATAACGTATAACGTATAACTTATAACGTAAAACGTATTACATATTACGTATAACGAGTAACGTATAACGTGTAATGTATAACGTATAACGTATAACGTATAACGTATAACGTATAACGTATAACGTATAACGTATAACGTATAACGTATAACGTATAACGAATAACGTATAACGTATAACGTATAACGTATAACGTATAACGTATAACGTATAACGTATAACGTATAACGTATATCCTATAACGCATAACGTATAACGTATAACGTATATCGTATAACGTATAACGTATAACGTAAAACGTTTAACGTATAACCTATAACGTGTAACGTATAACGTATAACGTATAACGTATATCCTATAACGCATAACGTATAACGTATAACGTATATCGTATAACGTATAACGTATATCCTATAACGCATAACGTATAACGTATAACGTATCACGTATATCGTATAACGTATAACGTATAACGTAAAACGTTTAACGTATAACCTATAACGTCTAACGTATAACGTATAACGTATAACGTATACCGTATAACGTATAACGTATAACGTATAACGTATAACGTCAAACGTATAACGTATAACGCATAACGTATAACGTATAACGCATAACGCATAACGTATAACGTATAACGTATAACGTATAATATATAACGTATAACGTATAACGTATAACGTATAACGTATAACGTATAACGTTTAACGTATAACGTATAACGTATAAAGTACAACGTATAACGTATAACGTATAACGTATAACGTATAACGTATAACGTATAACGTACAACGTATAACGTATAACTTATAACGTGAAACGTATTTCATATTACGTATAACGAGTAACGTATAACGTATAACGTATAACGTATAACGTACAACGTATAACGAATAACGTATAACGTATAACGTATAACGAATTACGAATAACGTATAACGTATAACGTATAACGTATAATGTATAACGTATAACGTATAACGTATAACGTATAACGTATAACGTATAACGCATAACGTATAACGTATAACGTATAACGTATAACGTACAACGTATAACGTATAACGTATATCGTATAACGTATAACGTATAACGTATAACGTAGAACGTATAACGTTTAACGTATAACGTATAACGTATAACGTATAACGTAGAACGTATAACGTTTAACGTATAACGTATAACGTATAACGTATAACGTATAAGGTATAACGTATAACGTATAACGTATAACGTATAACGTATAACGTATAACGTATAACGTATAACGTATAACGTATATCCTATAACGCATAACGTATAACGTATAACGTATAACGTATAACGTATAACGTATAACGTATAACGTATAACGTATAACGTATAACGTACAGCGTATAACGTCAAACGTATAACGTATAACGTATAACGTATAACGTATAACGTATAACGTATAACGTTTAACGTATAACGTATAACGTATAACGTATAACGTATAACTTATAACGTATAACGTATAACGCATAACGTATAACGTACAGCGTACAACGTCAAACGTACAACGTATAACGTATAACTTATAACGTGAAACGTATTTCATATTACGTATAACGAGTAACGTATAACGTATAACGTATAACGTATAACGTATAACGTATAACGTATAACGTATAACGTATAACGTATAACGTATAACGTATAACGTATAACGTATAACGTATATCCTATAACGCATAACGTATAACGTATAACGTATATCGTATAACGTATAACGTATAACGTAAAACGTTTAACGTATAACCTATAACGTGTAACGTATAACGTATAACGTATAACGTATATCCTATAACGCATAACGTATAACGTATAACGTATATCGTATAACGTATAACGTATATCCTATAACGCATAACGTATAACGTATAACGTATCACGTATATCGTATAACGTATAACGTATAACGTAAAACGTTTAACGTATAACCTATAACGTCTAACGTATAACGTATAACGTATAACGTATACCGTATAACGTATAACGTATAACGTATAACGTAGAACGTATAACGTTTAACGTATAACGTATAACGTATAACGTATAACGTAGAACGTATAACGTTTAACGTATAACGTATAACGTATAACGTATAACGTATAACGTATAACGTATAACGTATAACGTACAACGTATAACGTATAACTTATAACGTGAAACGTATTTCATATTACGTATAACGAGTAACGTATAACGTATAACGTATAACGTATAACGTACAACGTATAACGAATAACGTATAACGTATAACGTATAACGAATTACGAATAACGTATAACGTATAACGTATAACGTATAATGTATAACGTATAACGTATAACGTATAACGTATAACGTATAACGTATAACGTATAACGTACAGCGTATAACGTCAAACGTATAACGTATAACGTATAACGTATAACGTATAACGTATAACGTATAACGTTTAACGTATAACGTATAACGTATAACGTATAACGTATAACTTATAACGTATAACGTATAACGCATAACGTATAACGTACAGCGTACAACGTCAAACGTACAACGTATAACGTATAACTTATAACGTGAAACGTATTTCATATTACGTATAACGAGTAACGTATAACGTATAACGTATAACGTATAACGTATAACGTATAACGTATAACGTATAACGTATAACGTATAACGTATAACGTATAACGTATAACGTATAACGTATATCCTATAACGCATAACGTATAACGTATAACGTATATCGTATAACGTATAACGTATAACGTAAAACGTTTAACGTATAACCTATAACGTGTAACGTATAACGTATAACGTATAACGTATATCCTATAACGCATAACGTATAACGTATAACGTATATCGTATAACGTATAACGTATATCCTATAACGCATAACGTATAACGTATAACGTATCACGTATATCGTATAACGTATAACGTATAACGTAAAACGTTTAACGTATAACCTATAACGTCTAACGTATAACGTATAACGTATAACGTATACCGTATAACGTATAACGTATAACGTATAACGTATAACGTCAAACGTATAACGTATAACGCATAACGTATAACGTATAACGCATAACGCATAACGTATAACGTATAACGTATAACGTATAATATATAACGTATAACGTATAACGTATAACGTATAACGTATAACGTATAACGTATAACGTTTAACGTATAACGTATAACGTATAAAGTACAACGTATAACGTATAACGTATAACGTATAACGTATAACGTATAACGTATAACGTACAACGTATAACGTATAACTTATAACGTGAAACGTATTTCATATTACGTATAACGAGTAACGTATAACGTATAACGTATAACGTATAACGTATAACGTACAACGTATAACGAATAACGTATAACGTATAACGTATAACGAATTACGAATAACGTATAACGTATAACGTATAACGTATAATGTATAACGTATAACGTATAACGTATAACGTATAACGTATAACGTATAACGCATAACGTATAACGTATAACGTATAACGTATAACGTACAACGTATAACGTATAACGTATATCGTATAACGTATAACGTATAACGTATAACGTAGAACGTATAACGTTTAACGTATAACGTATAACGTATAACGTATAACGTAGAACGTATAACGTTTAACGTATAACGTATAACGTATAACGTATAACGTATAACGTATAACGTATAACGTATAACGTATAACGTATAACGTATAACGTATAACGTATAACGTATAACGTATAACGTATAACGTATAACGTATAACGTATAACGTATAACGTATAACGTATAACGTATAACGTATAACGTATAACGTATAACGTATAACGTATAACGTATAACGTATATCCTATAACGCATAACGTATAACGTATAACGTATAACGTATAACGTATAACGTATAACGTATAACGTATAACGTATAACGTATAACGTATATCGTATAACGTATAACGTATAACGTATAACGTATAACGTATAACGTATAGCGTATAACGTTTAACGAATAACGTATAACGTATAACGTATAACGTATAACGTATAACGTATAACGTATAACGTATAACGTATAACGTATAACGTATAACGTATAACGTATAACGTATAACGTATAACGTACAGCGTATAACGTCAAACGTTTAACGTATAACGTATAACGTATAACGTATAACTTATAACGTAAAACGTATTACATATTACGTATAACGAGTAACGTATAACGTGTAACGTATAACGTATAACGTATAACGTATAACGTATAACGTATAACGTATAACGTATAACGTATAACGTATAACGTATAACGTATAACGTATAACGTATAACGTATAGCGTATAACGTTTAACGAATAACGTATAACGTATAACGTATAACGTATAACGTATAACGTATAACGTATAACGTATAACGTAAAACGTATTACATATTACGTATAACGAGTAACGTATAACGTGTAACGTATAACGTAAAACGTATAACGTATAACGTATAACGTATAACGTATAACGTATAACGTATAACGTATAACGTATAACGTATAACGTATAACGTATAACGTATAACGTATAACGTATAACGTATAACGTATAACGTATAACGTATAACGTATAACGTATAACGTATAACGTATAACGTATAACGAATATCCTATAACGCATAACGTATAACGTATAACGTATATCGTATAACGTATAACGTATAACGTAAAACGTTTAACGTATAACCTATAACGTCTAACGTATAACGTATAACGTATAACGTATAACGTATAACGTATAACGTATAACGTATAACGTATAACGTATAACGTATAACGTATAACGTATAACGTATAGCGTATAACGTATAACGTATAACGTATAACGTATAACGTAAAACGTATTACATATTACGTATAACGAGTAACGTATAACGTGTAACGTATAACGTAAAACGTATAACGTATAACGTATAACGTATAACGTATAACGTATAACGTATAACGTATAACGTATAACGTATATCGTATAACGTATAACGTATAACGTATAACGTATAACGTATAACGTATAGCGTATAACGTTTAACGAATAACGTATAACGTATAACGTATAACGTATAACGGATAACGTATAACGTATAACGTATAACGTATAACGTATAACGTATAACGTATAACGTATAACGTACAGCGTATAACGTCAAACGTTTAACGTATAACGTATAACGTATAACGTATAACTTATAACGTAAAACGTATTAAATATTACGTATAACGAGTAACGTATAACGTGTAACGTATAACGTATAACGTATAACGTATAACGTATAACGTATAACGTATAACGTATAACGTATAACGTATAACGTATAACGTATAACGTATAACGAGTAACGTATAACGTGTAACGTATAACGTATAACGTATAACGTATAACGTATAACGTATAACGTATAACGTATAACGTATAACGTATAACGTATAACGTATAACGTATAACGTATAACGTATAACGTATAACGTATAACGTATAACGTATAACGTATAACGTATAACGTAAAACGTATTACATATTACGTATAACGAGTAACGTATAACGAATATCCTATAACGCATAACGTATAACGTATAACGTATAACGTATAACGTATAACGTATAACGTATAACGTATAACGTATAACGTATAACGTATAACGTATAACGTATAACGTATAACGTAATACGTATTACATAGTACGTATAACGAGTAACGTATAACGTGTAACGTATAACGTATAACGTATAACGTATAACGTATAACGTATAACGTATAACGTATAACGTGTAACGTATAACGTATAACGTATAACGTATAACGTATAACGTATAACGTATAACGTATAACGTATAACGTATAACGTATAACGTATAACGTATAACGTATAGCGTATAACGTTTAACGAGTAACGTATAACGTATAACGTATAACGTATAACGTATAGCGTATAACGTATAACGTATAACGTATAACGTATAACGTATAACGTATAACGTATAACGTACAGCGTATAACGTCAAACGTTTAACGTATAACGTATAACGTATAACGTATAACTTATAACGCAAAACGTATTACATATTACGTATAACGAGTAACGTATAACGTGTAACGTATAACGTATAACGTATAACGTATAACGTATAACGTATAACGTATAACGTATAACGTATAACGTATAACGTATAACGTATAACGTATAACGAGTAACGTATAACGTGTAACGTATAACGTATAACGTATAACGTATAACGTATAACGTATAACGTATAACGTATAACGTATAACGTATAACGTATAACGTATAACGTATAACGTATAACGTATAACGTATAACGTATAACGTATAACGTATAACGTATAACGTATAACGTATAACGTATAACGTAAAACGTATTACATATTACGTATTACGAGTAACGTATAACGTGTAACGTATAACGTAAAACGTATAACGTATAACGTATAACGTATAACGTATAACGTATAACGTATAACGTATAACGTATAACGTATAACGTATAACGTATAACGTATAACGTATAACGTATAACGTATAACGTATAACGTATAACGTATAACGTATAACGTATAACGTATAACGAATATCCTATAACGCATAACGTATAACGTATAACGTATATCGTATAACGTATAACGTATAACGTAAAACGTTTAACGTATAACCTATAACGTCTAACGTATAACGTATAACGTATAACGTATAACGTATAACGTATAACGTATAACGTATATCCTATAACGCATAACGTATAACGTATAACGTATATCGTATAACGTATAACGTATATCCTATAACGCATAACGTATAACGTATAACGTATCACGTATATCGTATAACGTATAACGTATAACGTATAACGTATAACGTATAACGAATATCCTATAACGCATAACGTATAACGTATAACGTATATCGTATAACGTATAACGTATAACGTATAACGTATAACGTGTAACGTATAACGTAAAACGTATAACGTATAACGTATAACGTATAACGTATAACGTATAACGTATAACGTATAACGTATAACGTATAACGTATAACGTATAACGTATAACGTATAACGTATAACGTATAACGTATAACGTATAACGTATAACGTATAACGTATAACGTATAACGTATAACGTATAACGTATAACGTATAACGTATAACGTATAACGTATATCCTATAACGCATAACGTATAACGTATAACGTATATCGTATAACGTATAACGTATAACGTAAAACGTTTAACGTATAACCTATAACGTGTAACGTATAACGTATAACGTATAACGTATATCCTATAACGCATAACGTATAACGTATAACGTATATCGTATAACGTATAACGTATATCCTATAACGCATAACGTATAACGTATAACGTATCACGTATATCGTATAACGTATAACGTATAACGTATAACGTAAAACGTTTAACGTATAACCTATAACGTCTAACGTATAACGTATAACGTATAACGTATACCGTATAACGTATAACGTATAACGTATAACGTATAACGTCAAACGTATAACGTATAACGCATAACGTATAACGTATAACGCATAACGCATAACGTATAACGTATAACGTATAACGTATAATATATAACGTATAACGTATAACGTATAACGTATAACGTATAACGTATAACGTATAACGTTTAACGTATAACGTATAACGTATAAAGTACAACGTATAACGTATAACGTATAACGTATAACGTATAACGTATAACGTATAACGTACAACGTATAACGTATAACTTATAACGTGAAACGTATTTCATATTACGTATAACGAGTAACGTATAACGTATAACGTATAACGTATAACGTATAACGTACAACGTATAACGAATAACGTATAACGTATAACGTATAACGAATTACGAATAACGTATAACGTATAACGTATAACGTATAATGTATAACGTATAACGTATAACGTATAACGTATAACGTATAACGTATAACGCATAACGTATAACGTATAACGTATAACGTATAACGTACAACGTATAACGTATAACGTATATCGTATAACGTATAACGTATAACGTATAACGTAGAACGTATAACGTTTAACGTATAACGTATAACGTATAACGTATAACGTAGAACGTATAACGTTTAACGTATAACGTATAACGTATAACGTATAACGTATAAGGTATAACGTATAACGTATAACGTATAACGTATAACGTATAACGTATAACGTATAACGTATAACGTATAACGTATATCCTATAACGCATAACGTATAACGTATAACGTATAACGTATAACGTATAACGTATAACGTATAACGTATAACGTATAACGTATAACGTACAGCGTATAACGTCAAACGTATAACGTATAACGTATAACGTAAAACGTATAACGTATAACGTATAACGTTTAACGTATAACGTATAACGTATAACGTATAACGTATAACTTATAACGTATAACGTATAACGCATAACGTATAACGTAGAGCGTACAACGTCAAACGTACAACGTATAACGTATAACTTATAACGTGAAACGTATTTCATATTACGTATAACGAGTAACGTATAGCGTATAACGTATAACGTATAACGTATAACGTATAACGTATAACGTATAACGTATAACGTACAGCGTATAACGTCAAACGTTTAACGTATAACGTATAACGTATAACGTATAACTTATAACGTAAAACGTATTACATATTACGTATAACGAGTAACGTATAACGTGTAACGTATAACGTATAACGTATAACGTATAACGTATAACGTATAACGTATAACGTATAACGTATAACGTATAACGTATAACGTATAACGTATAACGAGTAACGTATAACGTGTAACGTATAACGTATAACGTATAACGTATAACGTATAACGTATAACGTATAACGTATAACGTATAACGTATAACGTATAACGTATAACGTATAACGTATAACGTATAACGTATAACGTATAACGTATAACGTATAACGTATAACGTATAACGTATAACGTAAAACGTATTACATATTACGTATTACGAGTAACGTATAACGTGTAACGTATAACGTAAAACGTATAACGTATAACGTATAACGTATAACGTATAACGTATAACGTATAACGTATAACGTATAACGTATAACGTATAACGTATAACGTATAACGTATAACGTATAACGTATAACGTATAACGTATAACGTATAACGTATAACGTATAACGAATATCCTATAACGCATAACGTATAACGTATAACGTATATCGTATAACGTATAACGTATAACGTAAAACGTTTAACGTATAACCTATAACGTCTAACGTATAACGTATAACGTATAACGTATAACGTATAACGTATAACGTATAACGTATATCCTATAACGCATAACGTATAACGTATAACGTATATCGTATAACGTATAACGTATATCCTATAACGCATAACGTATAACGTATAACGTATCACGTATATCGTATAACGTATAACGTATAACGTATAACGTATAACGTATAACGAATATCCTATAACGCATAACGTATAACGTATAACGTATATCGTATAACGTATAACGTATAACGTATAACGTATAACGTGTAACGTATAACGTAAAACGTATAACGTATAACGTATAACGTATAACGTATAACGTGTAACGTATAACGTATAACGTATAACGTATAACGTATAACGTATAACGTATAACGTATAACGTATAACGTATAACGTATAACGTATAACGTATAACGTATAACGTATAACGTATAACGTATAACGTATAACGTATAACGTATAACGTATATCCTATAACGCATAACGTATAACGTATAACGTATATCGTATAACGTATAACGTATAACGTAAAACGTTTAACGTATAACCTATAACGTGTAACGTATAACGTATAACGTATAACGTATATCCTATAACGCATAACGTATAACGTATAACGTATATCGTATAACGTATAACGTATATCCTATAACGCATAACGTATAACGTATAACGTATCACGTATATCGTATAACGTATAACGTATAACGTAAAACGTTTAACGTATAACCTATAACGTCTAACGTATAACGTATAACGTATAACGTATACCGTATAACGTATAACGTATAACGTATAACGTATAACGTCAAACGTATAACGTATAACGCATAACGTATAACGTATAACGCATAACGCATAACGTATAACGTATAACGTATAACGTATAATATATAACGTATAACGTATAACGTATAACGTATAACGTATAACGTATAACGTTTAACGTATAACGTATAACGTATAAAGTACAACGTATAACGTATAACGTATAACGTATAACGTATAACGTATAACGTATAACGTACAACGTATAACGTATAACTTATAACGTGAAACGTATTTCATATTACGTATAACGAGTAACGTATAACGTATAACGTATAACGTATAACGTACAACGTATAACGAAAAACGTATAACGTATAACGTATAACGAATTACGAATAACGTATAACGTATAACGTATAACGTATAATGTATAACGTATAACGTATAACGTATAACGTATAACGTATAACGTATAACGCATAACGTATAACGTATAACGTATAACGTATAACGTACAACGTATAACGTATAACGTATATCGTATAACGTATAACGTATAACGTATAACGTAGAACGTATAACGTTTAACGTATAACGTATAACGTATAACGTATAACGTAGAACGTATAACGTTTAACGTATAACGTATAACGTATAACGTATAACGTATAAGGTATAACGTATAACGTATAACGTATAACGTATAACGTATAACGTATAACGTATAACGTATAACGTATAACGTATATCCTATAACGCATAACGTATAACGTATAACGTATAACGTATAACGTATAACGTATAACGTATAACGTATAACGTATAACGTATAACGTACAGCGTATAACGTCAAACGTATAACGTATAACGTATAACGTATAACGTATAACGTATAACGTATAACGTTTAACGTATAACGTATAACGTATAACGTATAACGTATAACTTATAACGTATAACGTATAACGCATAACGTATAACGTACAGCGTACAACGTCAAACGTACAACGTATAACGTATAACTTATAACGTGAAACGTATTTCATATTACGTATAACGAGTAACGTATAACGTATAACGTATAACGTATAACGTATAACGTATAACGTATAACGTATAACGTATAACGTATAACGTATAACGTATAACGTATAACGTATAACGTATAACGTATATCCTATAACGCATAACGTATAACGTATAACGTATATCGTATAACGTATAACGTATAACGTAAAACGTTTAACGTATAACCTATAACGTGTAACGTATAACGTATAACGTATAACGTATATCCTATAACGCATAACGTATAACGTATAACGTATATCGTATAACGTACAACGTATATCCTATAACGCATAACGTATAACGTATAACGTATCACGTATATCGTATAACGTATAACGTATAACGTAAAACGTTTAACGTATAACCTATAACGTCTAACGTATAACGTATAACGTATAACGTATACCGTATAACGTATAACGTATAACGTATAACGTATAACGTCAAACGTATAACGTATAACGCATAACGTATAACGTATAACGCATAACGCATAACGTATAACGTATAACGTATAACGTATAATATATAACGTATAACGTATAACGTATAACGTATAACGTATAACGTATAACGTATAACGTTTAACGTATAACGTATAACGTATAAAGTACAACGTATAACGTATAACGTATAACGTATAACGTATAACGTATAACGTATAACGTAAAACGTATTACATATTACGTATAACGAGTAACGTATAACGTGTAACGTATAACGTAAAACGTATAACGTATAACGTATAACGTATAACGTATAACGTATAACGTATAACGTATAACGTATAACGTATAACGTATAACGTATAACGTATAACGTATAACGTATAACGTATAACGTATAACGTATAACGAATATCCTATAACGCATAACGTATAACGTATATCGTATAACGTATAACGTATAACGTAAAACGTTTAACGTATAACGTCTAACGTATAACGTATAACGTATAACGTATAACGTATAACGTATAACGCATAACGTATAACGTATAACGTATAACGTATAACGTACAGCGTATAACGTCAAACGTATAACGTATAACGTATAACGTATAACGTATAACGTATAACGTATAACGTATAACGTTTAACGTATAACGTATAACGTATAACGTATAACTTATAACGTAAAACGTATTACATATTACGTATAACGAGTAACGTATAACGTGTAATGTATAACGTATAACGTATAACGTATAACGTATAACGTATAACGTATAACGTATAACGTATAACGTATAACGTATAACGTATAACGTATAACGTATAACGTATAACGTATAACGTATAACGTATAACGTATAACGTATAACGTATAACGTATAACGTATATCCTATAACGCATAACGTATAACGTATAACGTATATCGTATAACGTATAACGTATAACGTAAAACGTTTAACGTATAACCTATAACGTGTAACGTATAACGTATAACGTATAACGTATATCCTATAACGCATAACGTATAACGTATAACGTATATCGTATAACGTATAACGTATATCCTATAACGCATAACGTATAACGTATAACGTATCACGTATATCGTATAACGTATAACGTATAACGTAAAACGTTTAACGTATAACCTATAACGTCTAACGTATAACGTATAACGTATAACGTATACCGTATAACGTATAACGTATAACGTATAACGTATAACGTCAAACGTATAACGTATAACGCATAACGTATAACGTATAACGCATAACGCATAACGTATAACGTATAATATATAACGTATAACGTATAACGTATAACGTATAACGTATAACGTATAACGTTTAACGTATAACGTATAACGTATAAAGTACAACGTATAACGTATAACGTATAACGTATAACGTATAACGTATAACGTATAACGTACAACGTATAACGTATAACTTATAACGTGAAACGTATTTCATATTACGTATAACGAGTAACGTATAACGTATAACGTATAACGTATAACGTACAACGTATAACGAATAACGTATAACGTATAACGTATAACGAATTACGAATAACGTATAACGTATAACGTATAACGTATAATGTATAACGTATAACGTATAACGTATAACGTATAACGTATAACGTATAACGTATAACGCATAACGTATAACGTATAACGTATAACGTATAACGTACAACGTATAACGTATAACGTATATCGTATAACGTATAACGTATAACGTATAACGTAGAACGTATAACGTTTAACGTATAACGTATAACGTATAACGTATAACGTAGAACGTAGAACGTATAACGTTTAACGTATAACGTATAACGTATAACGTATAACGTAGAACGTATAACGTTTAACGTATAACGTATAACGTATAACGTATAACGTATAAGGTATAACGTATAACGTATTTCATATTACGTATAACGAGTAACGTATAACGTATAACGTATAACGTATAACGTATAACGTATAACGTATAACGTATAACGTATAACGTATAACGTATAACGTATAACGTATAACGTATAACGTATAACGTATATCCTATAACGCATAACGTATAACGTATAACGTATATCGTATAACGTATAACGTATAACGTAAAACGTTTAACGTATAACCTATAACGTGTAACGTATAACGTATAACGTATAACGTATATCCTATAACGCATAACGTATAACGTATAACGTATATCGTATAACGTATAACGTATATCCTATAACGCATAACGTATAACGTATAACGTATCACGTATATCGTATAACGTATAACGTATAACGTAAAACGTTTAACGTATAACCTATAACGTCTAACGTATAACGTATAACGTATAACGTATACCGTATAACGTATAACGTATAACGTATAACGTATAACGTCAAACGTATAACGTATAACGCATAACGTATAACGTATAACGCATAACGCATAACGTATAACGTATAACGTATAACGTATAATATATAACGTATAACGTATAACGTATAACGTATAACGTATAACGTATAACGTATAACGTTTAACGTATAACGTATAACGTATAAAGTACAACGTATAACGTATAACGTATAACGTATAACGTATAACGTATAACGTATAACGTATAACGTACAACGTATAACGTATAACTTATAACGTGAAACGTATTTCATATTACGTATAACGAGTAACGTATAACGTATAACGTATAACGTATAACGTACAACGTATAACGAATAACGTATAACGTATAACGTATAACGAATTACGAATAACGTATAACGTATAACGTATAACGTATAATGTATAACGTATAACGTATAACGTATAACGTATAACGTATAACGTATAACGCATAACGTATAACGTATAACGTATAACGTATAACGTACAACGTATAACGTATAACGTATATCGTATAACGTATAACGTATAACGTATAACGTAGAACGTATAACGTTTAACGTATAACGTATAACGTATAACGTATAACGTAGAACGTATAACGTTTAACGTATAACGTATAACGTATAACGTATAACGTATAACGTATAACGTATAACGTATAACGTATAACGTATAACGTATATCGTATAACGTATAACGTATAACGTATAACGTATAACGTATAACGTATAGCGTATAACGTTTAACGAATAACGTATAACGTATAACGTATAACGTATAACGTATAACGTATAACGTATAACGTATAACGTATAACGTATAACGTATAACGTATAACGTATAACGTATAACGTACAGCGTATAACGTCAAACGTTTAACGTATAACGTATAACGTATAACGTATAACTTATAACGTAAAACGTATTACATATTACGTATAACGAGTAACGTATAACGTGTAACGTATAACGTATAACGTATAACGTATAACGTATAACGTATAACGTATAACGTATAACGTATAACGTATAACGTATAACGTATAACGTATAACGTATAACGTATAACGTATAGCGTATAACGTTTAACGAATAACGTATAACGTATAACGTATAACGTATAACGTA
Organism: Ptiloglossa arizonensis; assembly: GCF_051014685.1. NCBI lineage: Eukaryota > Metazoa > Arthropoda > Insecta > Hymenoptera > Colletidae > Ptiloglossa > Ptiloglossa arizonensis. Next base: position 17,046 of record NW_027480303.1, read on the forward strand.
TAACGTATAACGTATAACGTATAACGTAAAACGTATTACATATTACGTATAACGAGTAACGTATAACGTGTAACGTATAACGTAAAACGTATAACGTATAACGTATAACGTATAACGTATAACGTATAACGTATAACGTATAACGTATAACGTATAACGTATAACGTATAACGTATAACGTATAACGTATAACGTATAACGTATAACGTATAACGTATAACGTATAACGTATAACGTATAACGAATATCCTATAACGCATAACGTATAACGTATAACGTATATCGTATAACGTATAACGTATAACGTAAAACGTTTAACGTATAACCTATAACGTCTAACGTATAACGTATAACGTATAACGTATAACGTATAACGTATAACGTATAACGTATAACGTATAACGTATAACGTATAACGTATAACGTATAACGTATAGCGTATAACGTATAACGTATAACGTATAACGTATAACGTAAAACGTATTACATATTACGTATAACGAGTAACGTATAACGTGTAACGTATAACGTAAAACGTATAACGTATAACGTATAACGTATAACGTATAACGTATAACGTATAACGTATAACGTATAACGTATATCGTATAACGTATAACGTATAACGTATAACGTATAACGTATAACGTATAGCGTATAACGTTTAACGAATAACGTATAACGTATAACGTATAACGTATAACGTATAACGTATAACGTATAACGTATAACGTATAACGTATAACGTATAACGTATAACGTATAACGTACAGCGTATAACGTCAAACGTTTAACGTATAACGTATAACGTATAACGTATAACTTATAACGTAAAACGTATTAAATATTACGTATAACGAGTAACGTATAACGTGTAACGTATAACGTATAACGTATAACGTATAACGTATAACGTATAACGTATAACGTATAACGTATAACGTATAACGTATAACGTATAACGTATAACGTATAACGTATAACGAGTAACGTATAACGTGTAACGTATAACGTATAACGTATAACGTATAACGTATAACGTATAACGTATAACGTATAACGTATAACGTATAACGTATAACGTATAACGTATAACGTATAACGTATAACGTATAACGTATAACGTATAACGTATAACGTATAACGTATAACGTAAAACGTATTACATATTACGTATAACGAGTAACGTATAACGAATATCCTATAACGCATAACGTATAACGTATAACGTATAACGTATAACGTATAACGTATAACGTATAACGTATAACGTATAACGTATAACGTATAACGTATAACGTAATACGTATTACATATTACGTATAACGAGTAACGTATAACGTGTAACGTATAACGTATAACGTATAACGTATAACGTATAACGTATAACGTATAACGTATAACGTGTAACGTATAACGTATAACGTATAACGTATAACGTATAACGTATAACGTATAACGTATAACGTATAACGTATAACGTATAACGTATAACGTATAACGTATAGCGTATAACGTTTAACGAGTAACGTATAACGTATAACGTATAACGTATAACGTATAGCGTATAACGTATAACGTATAACGTATAACGTATAACGTATAACGTATAACGTATAACGTACAGCGTATAACGTCAAACGTTTAACGTATAACGTATAACGTATAACGTATAACTTATAACGTAAAACGTATTACATATTACGTATAACGAGTAACGTATAACGTGTAACGTATAACGTATAACGTATAACGTATAACGTATAACGTATAACGTATAACGTATAACGTATAACGTATAACGTATAACGTATAACGAGTAACGTATAACGTGTAACGTATAACGTGTAACGTATAACGTATAACGTATAACGTATAACGTATAACGTATAACGTATAACGTATAACGTATAACGTATAACGTATAACGTATAACGTATAACGTATAACGTATAACGTATAACGTATAACGTATAACGTATAACGTAAAACGTATTACATATTACGTATTACGAGTAACGTATAACGTGTAACGTATAACGTAAAACGTATAACGTATAACGTATAACGTATAACGTATAACGTATAACGTATAACGTATAACGTATAACGTATAACGTATAACGTATAACGTATAACGTATAACGTATAACGTATAACGTATAACGTATAACGTATAACGTATAACGTATAACGAATATCCTATAACGCATAACGTATAACGTATAACGTATATCGTATAACGTATAACGTATAACGTAAAACGTTTAACGTATAACCTATAACGTCTAACGTATAACGTATAACGTATAACGTATAACGTATAACGTATAACGTATAACGTATAACGTATAACGTATAACGTATAACGTATAACGTATAACGTATAACGTATAACGTATAACGTATAGCGTATAACGTATAACGTATAACGTATAACGTATAACGTAAAACGTATTACATATTACGTATAACGAGTAACGTATAACGTGTAACGTATAACGTAAAACGTATAACGTATAACGTATAACGTATAACGTATAACGTATAACGTATAACGTATAACGTATAACGTATAACGTATAACGTATAACGTATATCGTATAACGTATAACGTATAACGTATAACGCATAACGTATAACGTATAGCGTATAACGTTTAACGAATAACGTATAACGTATAACGTATAACGTATAACGTATAACGTATAACGTATAACGTATAACGTATAACGTATAACGTATAACGTATAACGTATAACGTACAGCGTATAACGTCAAACGTTTAACGTATAACGTATAACGTATAACGTATAACTTATAACGTAAAACGAATTACATATTACGTATAACGAGTAACGTATAACGTGTAACGTATAACGTATAACGTATAACGTATAACGTATAACGTATAACGTATAACGTATAACGTATAACGTATAACGTATAACGTATAACGAGTAACGTATAACGTGTAACGTATAACGTGTAACGTATAACGTATAACGTATAACGTATAACGTATAACGTATAACGTATAACGTATAACGTATAACGTATAACGTATAACGTATAACGTATAACGTATAACGTATAACGTATAACGTATAACGTAAAACGTATTACATATTACGTATAACGAGTAACGTATAACGAATATCCAATAACGCATAACGTATAACGTATAACGTATAACGTATAACGTATAACGTATAACGTATAACGTATAACGTATAACGTATAACGTATAACGTATAACGTATAACGTATAACGTATAACGTATAACGTATAACGAATATCCTATAACGTATATCGTATAACGTATAACGTATAACGTAAAACGTTTAACGTATAACCTATAACGTCTAACGTATAACGTATAACGTATAACGTATAACGTATAACGTATAACGTATAACGTATAACGTATAACGTATAACGAATAACGTATAACGTATAACGTATAACGTATAACGTATATCGTATAACGTATAACGTATAACGTATAACGTATAACGTATAACGTATAACGTATAACGTATAACGTATAACGTATAACGTATAACGTATAACGTATAACGCATAACGTATAACGCATAACGTATAACGTATAACGCATAACGCATAACGTATAACGTATAACGTATAACGTATAATATATAACGTATAACGTATAACGTATAACGTATAACGTATAACGTATAACGTATAACGTATAACGTATAACGTATAACGTATAACGTATAACGTAAAACGTATAACGTATAACGTATAACGTATAAAGTATAACGTATAACGTATAACGTATAACGTATAACGTATAACGTATAACGTACAACGTATAACGTATAACTTATAACGTGAAACGTATTTCATATTACGTATAACGAGTAACGTATAACGTAGAACGTATAACGTATAACGTATAACGTATAACGTATAACGTATAACGTATAACGTATAACGTATAACGTATAACGTATAACGTATAACGTATAACGTATAACGTATAACGTATAACGTATAACGCATAACGTATAACGTACAGCGTATAACGTCAAACGTATAACGTATAACGTATAACGTATAACGTATAACGTATAACGTATAGCGTATAACGTATAACGTATAACGTATAACTTATAACGTAAAACGTATAACGTATAACGTATAACGTATAACGTATAACGTATAACGTATAACGCTTAACGTATAACGTACAGCGTATAAAGTCAAACGTATAACGTATAACGTATAACGTATAACGTATAACGTATAACGTCTAACGTATAACGTATAACGTATAACGTATAACGTATAACGTATAACGTATAACGTATAACGTATAACGTATAACGTATAACGTATAACGTATAACGTCTAACGTATAACGTATAACGTATAACGTATAACGTATAACGTATAACGTATAACGTATAACGTATAACGTATAACGTATAACGCATAACGTATAACGTACAGCGTATAACGTCAAACGTATAACGTATAACGTATAACGTATAACGTATAACGTATAACGTTTAACGTATAACGTATAACGTATAACGTATAACTTATAACGTAAAACGTATAACGTATAACGTATAACGTATAACGTATAACGTATAACGTATAACGTATAACGTATAACGTATAACGTATAACGTATAACGTATAACGTATAACGTATATCGTATAACGTATAACGTATAACGTATGACGAATATCCTATAACGCATAACGTATAACGTATAACGTATATCGTATAACGTATAACGTATAACGTAAAACGTTTAACGTATAACCTATAACGTCTAACGTATAACGTATAACGTATAACGTATAACGTATAACGTATAACGTATAACGTATAACGTATAACGTATAACGTATAACGTATAACGAATAACGTATAACGTATAACGTATAACGTATAACGCATAACGTGTAACGTATACCGTATAACGTATAACGTATAACGTATAACGTATAACGTATAACGTATAACGTATAACGTATAACGTTTAACGTATAACGTATAACGTATAACGTATAACGTATAACTTAGAACGTGAAAAGTATAACGTATAACGTATAACTTATAACGTAAAACGTATTACATATTACGTATAACGAGTAACGTATAACGTATAACGTATAACGTATGACGTATCACGTATAAGGTATGACCTATAACGCATAACGTATAGCGTATAACGCATAACGTATGACGTATAACGTATAACGTATAACGTATAACGTATAACGTATAACGTATAACGTATAACGTATAACGTATAACATATAACGTATAACGTATAACGTATAACGTATAACGTATAACGTATAACGTATAACGTATAACGTATAACGTATAACGTATAACGTATAACGTATAACGTATAACGTATATCCTATAACGCATAACGTATAACGTATAACGTATATCGTATAACGTATAACGTATAACGTATAACGTATAACGTATAACGTATAACGTATAACGTACAACGTATCACGTATAACGTATATCCTATAACGCATAACGTATATCCTATAACGCATAATGTATAGCGTATAACGCATAACGTATACCGTATAACGTATAACGTCAAACGTATAACCTATAACGTATAAAGTTTAACGTATAACGTATAACGCATAACGTATAACGTATACCGTATAACGTATAACGTATAACGTATAACGTATAACGTATAACGTATAACGTATAACGTATAACGTATAACGTATAACGTATAACGTATAACGTATAACGTTTAACGTATAACGTATAACGTATAACGTATAACGTATAACTTAGAACGTGAAACGTATAACGTATAACGTATAACTTATAACGTAAAACGCATTACATATTACGTATAACGAGTAACGTATAACGTATAACGTATAACGTATGACGTATCACGTATAAGGTATGACCTATAACGCATAACGTATAGCGTATAACGCATAACGTATAACGTATAACGTATAACGTATAACGTATAACGTATAACGTATAACGTATAACGTATAACGTATAACGTATAACGTATAACGTATAACGTATAACGTATAACGTATAACGTATAACGTATAACGTATAACGTATAACGTATAACGTATAACGTATAACGTATAACGTACAACGTATCACGTATAACGTATATCCTATAACGCATAACGTATATCCTATAACGCATAATGTATAGCGTATAACGCATAACGTATACCGTATAACGTATAACGTCAAACGTCTAACGTATAACGTATAAAGTTTAACGTATAACGTATAACGCATAACGTATAACGTATACCGTATAACGTATAACGTATAACGTATAACGTATAACGTATAACGTATAACGTATAACGTATAACGTATAACGTATAACGTATAACGTATAACGTATAACGTACAACGTATAACGTATAACGTATAACGTATAACGTATAACGTATAACGTATAACGTATAACGTATAACGTATAACGTATAACGTATAACGTACAACGTATAACGTATAACGTATAACGTATAACGTATAACGTATAACGAATAACGTATAACGTATAACGTATAACGTATAACGTATAACGTATATCGTATAACGTATAACGTATAACGTATAACGTATAACGTATAACGTATAACGTATAACGCATAACGTATAACGCATAACGTATAACGTATAGCGCATAACGCATAACGTATAACGTATAACGTATAACGTATAATATATAACGTATAACGTATAACGTATAACGTATAACGTATAACGTATAACGTATAACGTATATCGTATAACGTATAACGTATAACGTATAACGTATAACGTATAACGTATAACGTATAACGTATAACGTACAACGTATCACGTATAACGTATATCCTATAACGCATAACGTATATCCTATAACGCATAATGTATAGCGTATAACGCATAACGTATACCGTATAACGTATAACGTCAAACGTATAACGTATAACGTATAACGTATAAAGTTTAACGTATAACGTATAACGCATAACGTATAACGTATACCGTATAACGTATAACGTATAACGTATAACGTATAACGTATAACGTATAACGTATAACGTATAACGTATAACGTATAACGTATAACGTATAACGTATAACGTACAACGTATAACGTATAACGTATAACGTATAACGTATAACGTATAACGTATAACGTATAACGTATAACGTATAACGTATAACGTATAACGTATAACGTACAACGTATAACGTATAACGTATAACGTATAACGTATAACGTATAACGAATAACGTATAACGTATAACGTATAACGTATAACGTATAACGTATATCGTATAACGTATAACGTATAACGTATAACGTATAACGTATAACGTATAACGTACAACGCATAACGTATAACGCATAACGTATAACGTATAGCGCATAACGCATAACGTATAACGTATAACGTATAACGTATAATATATAACGTATAACGTATAACGTATAACGTATAACGTATAACGTATAACGTATAACGTATAACGTATAACGTATAACGTATAACGTATAACGTATAACGTATAACGTTTAACGTATAACGTATAACGTATAACGTATAACGTATAACTTAGAACGTGAAACGTATAACGTATAACGTATAACTTATAACGTAAAACGCATTACATATTACGTATAACGAGTAACGTATAACGTATAACGTATAACGTATGACGTATCACGTATAAGGTATGACCTATAACGCATAACGTATAGCGTATAACGCATAACGTATAACGTATAACGTATAACGTATAACGTATAACGTATAACGTATAACGTATACCGTATAACGTATAACGTATAACGTATAACGTATAACGTATAACGTATAACGTATAACGTATAACGTATAACGTATAACGTATAACGTATAACGTATAACGTACAACGTATCACGTATAACGTATATCCTATAACGCATAACGTATATCCTATAACGCATAATGTATAGCGTATAACGCATAACGTATACCGTATAACGTATAACGTCAAACGTATAACGTATAACGTATAAAGTTTAACGTATAACGTATAACGCATAACGTATAACGTATACCGTATAACGTATAACGTATAACGTATAACGTATAACGTATAACGTATAACGTATAACGTATAACGT